>NC_035441.2:117644792-117944792 GCF_002127325.2 Helianthus annuus | reverse complement strand
AGTAACAAAAATTATAGAAGTGAAACAGAAGCCTGGACACGGGGGCGTGTTCGCTGAACACGGCCCGTGTCCAGTTACCTGAACTGGGTGATTTCCTGCAGGGGGCTCAGCACGGGGCCGTGTTGGTTGGGCACGGCCCGTGTGGAGCCTTCTGTTGTGGAGACTTTTGTCGGTTTGTTCTGTTCTTCTGCATGGTTCCATTTTTTCTCGTTCCCTTTTTTCATCCATTACCACCATGAGTCCATAAACCATAAAAACCATCATAACATTGCTAATAGAGAGATTACATAAATATAGTTAATTAACTAAGGGGTACATAAGGTTATCATAAAGGTTCTACTTATTTATGAAAATTTCGGGAATAGCTTCCCGATGTAGAAACATTCTTCAGCCCATGGCTCCGCGGTTCTCACTCAAAGCCATTCTTCTATCTCCCTTGGGAGGTAGAAGGTAGCCTCATTCTCGTCGGTATCTTGAGGAGGAGCGCTTACCGGGATTCCTTGCACTACCCTTGGTTGCGGTACTTGGTGCAGGGCGTGCCATTCTGCTGGGATGATAACCTCGGGCACCACATTCCACGCCCTGTGTGTAATCACCGGAACCAAAGGCGGGGAAGCAAGAAGGTTTAACCTTTGGTGCAGAAGGTTCACTTCTTGCAGGCAGCCCTCCAAACCTATCGTCAGATGATTAACGCGGTCCACTAAAGCTTCTTCTACACTTGTCAATTCGTCCACGGCTTCCCTTAAAGCGTAAACGTAGTTTACTAGGGAATCCTCTGCGGTGGACGATCTCCTTCCATTTCGGTTATTCCTTGAAGATGTTCCGCTGTTTCGGCTGGCCATTTTCTGCGAAATAAGCCGAGGATAACTAAATTTTTGCAAAACAGTACCTCGAACACGGCCCCGTGCTCAGTGAGCACGGCCCCGTGTTCAACTGTCTGCAGGAATTTTTGTCTAATGGTTCGAGGTTTTTAAATTATTTTTATATACTTTCGTCGTGTTATGAGCTTAGATAATTTAAAAACAAAGTTATAGAACTAACTTTAGACAAGAATCCATAGCGAAAATTCCTACAAACCTTGCATAGAAGGTTGGAATCATGGGTTTCCAAGCTTCCATGGAGGTAGGGTTTGAAAAATTTTTGGAAGAAGAGGAAATGAACAAAAGTGGAAAAGACAAGGTGGTCCTTAGGAACCTTCTTTTGGTACTTACCTAGGATGGTATATGTGAAGATTCCAGGGATCTCTGCTTTGTGGAGTGGTCAAAAATGAGCAGGATTCAGGCTACATTTAAAGAAAACGACAGCACACTGAACACGGCCCCGTGTCCGCCGGACACGGCCCCGTGTGCAGAAAAAATCCTGACACATTTTGTCCGTATTCTGACAGAATCAGCAGAAAATCTTCTGAGCGAACACGGGGTCGTGGTGACCGGACACGGCCCCGTGTCGGAGGGCTGTCTTATGGAGTTTTGTCTCTTCTAAGGCGCTAACTTATATCGGGTGGCTCCTGACTTGTTGGAACAACCCCAAAGTGCCTAAGATACCTTAATTGTCCTATACTAAGGCGAGAACGCAAGAGGTTGTCGGTGAGGGTAATTCCTATTTTCATTCTAGGTGGACAAGTCCAACCCTTTCCCGGGCTCTCGTTAAAGAAGGTGTATGCCGAATCGCTCAGGTCTATGTATGCACCGAACGAGGTCGATGGGGAGTCCTTCACGGCACAATCGGCACAGGGACGACTATCGTCCACGTCTTGTCTAGGAAGAAAGGTATTTTCGGGAGCAACGAGGTTGTCAGAATGCGGTTCCAACATTTCCTCATGGTCATCATCTTGGGATGGATCTAAGAAATCCTTCCTAAGTTCTTTTGACCAATTTAGAAGTAGTTCTTCTAGTTGAAATAGCTCGTCAAGGAGCATATCTCCTAGAATATCCGGTTGGGCGCATTCGAGGGAGAAATAATGTTTATTTTTACTTTCGCCCCTCTTAAGGCTACAAGGAATTGGTGGGTCTATATAGTGTGGCCTATAAGTGAGGAAGAAGCATTTTAATTCCTCGTGTTCGCCTCCACATATTTGACACCACAAACCATAAGAGTGCCGAAAGTAAAAAGAATCATCATTACTCATGTTTGTATCAGAAGTTACCAACCGTCGGGATCAAACGGTTCTGTTTTCAGCAACTGAATCTTGGGCACGGGGGCGTGTTGAGTGGACACGGCCCCGTGTTCAGCCTACTGTCTGATATAAAACAGGATTGCCAGTTCCAATGATTGGGCACGGGGGCGTGTTCAGCGGGCACGGCCCCGTGCTGAGCTCTGCAGAAGCTGAAAAATCTAAAAAAAATCCTAAAAATTAAAGAAAAATAAAAAGATAATTAGGCCGTTGATTCCTCACTTTCTTAAAATCCTTGTGTCCCCGGCAACGGCGCCAAAAACTTGATGTGCGTAAGTGTGTATATGTTTTTAGATATATATTTAAGCCCTTTTTACACTTTTAGCCAAGTTTTAAATTTATAAAACACGATATTTACTAACACTAAACACACATATGGGCAAGTGCACCCATCGTGGACGTAGTATAGTGTTGGTAAGATACCGAGGTCGTCCAAGGACACAAGAGCTTTTAATACCGGTTTATCCTCAACGTCTAATCAAATCAAAAAGTTAGAAAAATGTTTTAAACTAAGAAAAATAAAAACTAACTAAATGCTGAAAAATAAAATAAAATAAAAAAAACAGATAGACAAGATGAATCACTTGGATCCGACTCGTGTATTAGTATAACCTTTGATTATTTTCGCACTTTTGCACTTGTTTAAGAGATTATCTTAGTTATTGTAGTAGGCCCCTCTTTTGAAGGCGACGTTACCCTCAACCCAGTAGTTTGAGTCAGCAAGGATACAATCCTAAAGGGTCGGATTATTGAAAGATAATGAATTAAGTTATTAATGCAAATTATGGTAGGCCCCGTTTTCGGCGGTGACGTTACCCTCGACTAAGTAGTCTGAGTCAGCAGGGATACAGTCCTAAATAGCCGGGTTATAGTATTAATAGTAGTTAGCTTATGAGGGGGTCAAAGAGTTTGGATCCCCGCCATCCAATACCCATGGGCATTGAAGGCGGTCCTATTAAATTTGACCCAGGTCCCAAGCAGGACCTCTAAACGCTGAACAAGGGCAAGACCTTTACCAAACCGTTCCCTTAACCCCCGACCGGGTAGCCAACATACCTCCATATAGACCGTGGAGATATGAATGGTGAAAATCTTTTATTTTATATAGACAGTAAAATAATGCCAAGACACCACGGACAAACGATAAGGAAAGATCACCTTCAACATAAGTAACTAGTTATTAAAGTCATTAATACAAAACCAAATAAAAAGTGCAAAAGATTAAAAATAAAAAGTATTATACTAAACACTTGTCTTCACCAAGTGATGTAAGAGACTTAGGCAAACATGGCCTTGATTGTCAAGAACTCTTACGATCAATCTTGGATCCCGAGACGACTCACACACTCTACGATGGACAATGGATGATGGTGGTGGATGATGGTGTTATGGTGGTGGTGGGTGGTGGATGAGGTGTGAGAGAGGTGGTGTGCCAAGGGATGAGAGAGAATGGAACCAAGCTCCTCTATTTATAGGCTGAACAGAACGCTGGACACGGCCCCGTGTCCGCTGGACACGGCCCCGTGCCCGTCTGACATTCTCTCTCTTCATTAATTGTAATTGCGAATTACAATTAATGCGCCTGCTGTACTTTCAACACGCCCCCGTGTCCGCTGGGCACGGCCCCGTGGTGAGCAATGGAAGCTTCTACTGGTTTGTCTTTTCTGCTGCTTCCTGGGCACGCCCCCGTGTTCAGTGGACACGGGGCGTGTTCAGACTTCTGTTCTCTTCTCTTTGTCTTGGGAGATGCCGTTGAGGGTCCGGGCAGTTTACTTTTGTCCCTTTTCTTGTATTTATGGTAGAATTAGTGGTCTTTTTGCTTCTTTTGTGATTTTGAGCTCATTTCATCCTGAAAATACAAAAGGAAGACAAAAACACTCTTTTTCCAACATTAGTACTTAAAAAGGGTTAGTTTTATGCCTTAATTGATGTGTTTTATATGTTGCATTTTACACACATCAACCATACAGGTAGTGTCGCCAAATCTTCAATGCAAAAACAACTGCGCCTAGCTTGAGATTATGGGTTGTATAGTTCTTCTCGTGGATTTTGAGCTGAAGAGATGCGTAAGCTATAACCTTGTCCTGTTGCATGAGAACACAGCCAAGACCAAGGTTGGAAGCATCACAATAGACAATGAAGTCGTTGTTTCCATCGGGCAATGTGAGAACAGGAGCATTGCAAAGCATATGCTTGAGGGTTTGAAAAGCAGACTCTTGTTCAGTTCCCCAAACAAAAGACTTGTCTTTATGAGTAAGGGCGGTAAGCGGCACAGCGATCTTAGAGAATCCTTCGATAAATCGTCGATAATAGCCCGCTAGTCCGAGAAAAGAACGAACTTCAGACGGGTTCTTAGGCGTAATCCAACTCTTAACTGCTTCAATCTTCACGGGATCGACATGAACACCTTGACTATTAACGATGTGACCCAGAAACTGAACCTCCTCTAGCCAGAATTTACACATGGAGAACTTGGCATAGAGTTGATTCCCCTGGAGTAGCTCGAGAACCAAACGTAGATGTTGCGAGTGTTCGGCTTTCGACTTGGAATAGATCAAGACATCGTCGATGAACACGATGACGAAACGGTCTAGAAATGGTTACACACGCGATTCATCAGATCCATGAAAACCGCGGGTGCGTTGGTTAAACCAAAAGGCATAACAACGAATTAGTAATGGCCGTATCGAGTTCAAAAAGCAGTTTTGGGTATATCTTCCTCTTGTATGCGCAACTGATGATAGCCTGAACGTAGATCGATCTTCGAGAAACACTTGGCACCTTGCAGCTGATCAAATAAGTCATCGATTCGAGGCAAAGGGCAGTTCTTGATGGTTAATTTATTCAACTCCCGATAGTCGATGCACATCCTGAACGACCCATCCTTCTTTTTGACGAAAAGGACTGGCGCGCCCCAAGGAGAGGTGCACGGGCTAATAATGCCTTTTTCAAGTAACTCCTGGAGTTAGTTTGAGCTTATTTCGGATGGGCCGAGTCGGTAAGGGGCTTTAGCAACAGGGTTAGCTCCAGGAATGAGGTCGATACGAAAGTCGATATCACGACTTGGCGGTAGCCCGGGAAGATCATCAGGGAATACCTGAGGAAATTCACGAACCACTGGAACGTCCTTGACTTCGGCCTTCTTTTTCTTTTCCTTCTGTGCTGCTACGATGTTGGCCAAGAAAGCGCTGTATTCCTTGCGGAGATACTTGCTAGCTTGGATGCATGACATGAGCTTGAGACTTTTCGAAGCTGTTTCACCGTACACACATAATAGATCACCATTTGCGAGCGAGAATCGAATCATCTTATCAAAACACACAACTTCAGCATGGTTTTCGCGAAGAAAGTCCTTGCCTACTATGATGTCGAAACTTCCGAGTTGCATCGGAATAAGGTCGATTGGGAAGATGTGATTGTTGAGCTCGAGAGTACAATCACGGAGAACAGAGTTAACGGCGACAGTTCTTCCAGTAGCGACTTCAAATTCGAATGCCGAGGGGAGATAAGAGCGCTTACGACTAAGGAGCTTCTCGAATTCAAACGACACAAAGCAGTTATCGGCTCCAGTATCAAACAAACATGATGCATAAATACCATTCACAAGGAACGTACCATTAACCACGTTGTTGTCAGCCTGGGCTTGACAGGCGTTGATGTTGAAGGTTCTGGCACGGGCTGCTTGTTGCTGCTGCTGCTGTCACGGCCCCCGACCCGGTTTGACCCGTTTCAGGAGCCGCGGGACAGAAATCCCGTGATATTTATTTATGTGATTTTAACAGCGGAAATTTTATCGTCAGGATCGTTTTAAAGCTAAAAAAAAACTTTTCCCGATTATTTTATTTCACAACTCGGGATAAAATCCCGGTAATTTACAATAACATGGTTTCACTGAGAAATCCTTATTTTTACAAAACATATTTTTTTATTTTATAATGAGCCACTATTTTAAGCCTGCACTGCTTCCCAGCACTTTTCCTGAATTACAATAGATCACCTGAAACATGTTTGAAAAATGTTTTGTCAGCGGGAAATACTGAGTGAATCATTCAGTTTACTGAAAACGACACATTTATTATAATTTACAGTATTAAGAGTTTTTACATATGTTTCAGATATCTACCAACTACCCACAGTATTTGTCACTCGACCGGATCTGTGACTGTGGTCATATCACCATTGGCTGCCCCAATGAATGACGTATATCACTTAATTTTAGGTTCGCCCACCTAATGTGATTAAAACAGTAGTAATGTGCACAATACCCCACATACTGGCTGTAATTTGGTGATTACATAAACTTAATCACTGTAATTTATAATTCTGAAAATAATTTGGAGTATTGTAAAACATTTGATAAAAAGAGAATGACTCACATTGCAGATTTAACACGGACAGAATATGGATTAGCCTTGTTAACCTAATTTAATAATAATGCACACAAAACCGGGTTAGTGATCAATACAGCAGTTACGATAACTCACGAGATCAAATTCTCACAACGAATGACAAAGTGCGATACTTAAACATCCATCGATTTAACGACGAACGACAAAGTATCACCCTTATGTGGGCGGCACTTAAACATCCATTGGATATATTGATCAGTCGGAAAATGAATCGTAATAGCGATCGAGTTATTACCCTGTTTTGCGGCAGCACTTCGTGATCAGTGTGTGTTTTTTGTAGTAAACAGTGTCTAACTTTGTGTACGTACAAAATTTTAACGTCGAATAATGCAAACAGTTCAAGTCCCAAGCCCCTGTATTTATAGCTAAATTTTGAACCTCCCGCGTGTCGCGACAGGATCACCCGTACCTATCGCGTATCGCCTGGGATGTCAAACTAGCCTAGGGTAGGCTTGTCACTGGTATAGGCCTGCTGAGTTGATTTCGTGTTATTTCGAATTTTTGACAACGGTTTTTGTAGATAATTATAACTAGGGTTTAATCCCCCTTAGTTTTAGGGGCCCTGAACCTGATTCCGATTGTTATGAAAATTTTAGGGTTAGTGTAGAATTACTTGGGTGTCTCAATTAGGGTTTCCTTATTGAGTAATTATCATTCTAATTACGGATTTTAATGAGAGTTGTTACATCCTCCCCACCTTAAGAAAAATCTCGTCCTCGAGATTCACTGAAATAGATGAGGGTATTTCCGCTTCATTTCTGATTCTAGCTCCCAAGTATATTCAGCTCCTCTCTTTGAATTCCATCTGACTTTGACTAAAACTAGTCGTTTGTGTTTGAGAAACATGATCTTTCGATCCTCAATTTGAAGAGGTTTCTCAACAAATTTCAGCTTTTCGTTTACCTCTATATCTCGAAGATGTACTACCAGTGATTCGTCTGATAAACATTTCTTGAGATTGGATACATGAAATACATCATGTACTCCAGCTAGTTCTTCTGGTAGTTGTAAACGATAAGCTACCGGTCCTATCCGTTGGATCACTGGAAATGGTCCAACATATCTTGGACTTAGTTTTCCTTTCTTACCGAATCGTACTACTCCTTTCCAAGGAGAGACTTTCAATAGTACTTTGTCTCCTATCTGGAATTCTAGTGGCTTGCGACGATTGTCTGCATAGCTCTTCTGACGATCTCTAGCTGTCTTCAATCTTTCCTTGATTTGGGTTATCTTGTCTGTGGTTTCTTGCACAATCTCTGGACCTGATAATTGACTTTCTCCTATTTCTGCCCAACATACGGGAGTTCTGCACTTGCGTCCATACAGTGCTTCGAATGGAGCGGCCTCGATGCTTGAGTGATAACTATTGTTATAGGAGAATTCGATTAATGGTAAATGGTTATCCCAATTACCACCAAAGTCAATTACACATGCTCGGAGCATGTCTTCTAGAGTTTGGATCGTCCTTTCACTTTGCCCGTCTGTTTGTGGATGATATGCAGTACTTAGATTGAGTCGGGTTCCCATTGCTTCTTGGAAGCTTGTCCAGAAACGGGAAGTGAAACGACTATCTCTATCTGATACAATGGAGAGTGGGACTCCATGTAAGGATACTATTTCATCCACATACAGCTTGGCTAACCTTTCCATGCTAAAGGTTTCTTTCATAGGTAGAAAATGAGCAGATTTGGTTAATCGATCCACAATTACCCAGATAGCATCATTACCTTTTCTGGTTTTGGGTAACTTAGTAACAAAGTCCATTGTTATGAGTTCCCATTTCCATACAGGCATTTCTAACTGTTGTAGTAGTCCTGAAGGTTTCTGGTGTTCGGCTTTAACTTGTGAACAAGTTAGACACTTAGATACGTATTCGGCTATATCCTTTTCCATTCCTATCCACCAGAAATTCTTTCTTAAATCTTGGTACATCTTATTGTTTCCTGGATGTACAGTATACCTAGATTTATGAGCTTCCTCTAAAATCTTTGATCTTAAATTTCCCTGTTCAGGTACCCAAATTCTGTTTTTGTGGAATTTCCAAATTCCATCATTTCCTTGTCCTAATTCTTTTAGGTAACCTTTCACTCCTTCACCATCATCCTTGATTGCTGTTTCCTGAATTTCCTTTAATTGTTCCATTAAATCTACTTGTAGATTTATTCTAAGAGCACGGACTCGCCTTTGCTTCTCATGATACTTACGACTTAAGGCATCTGCGACTATGTTTGCCTTTCCTTCGTGATATTGAATATCACAGTCGTAATCACTCAGGATTTCCATCCATCTTCTTTGCCTCATATTTAACTCTTTTTGCCCAAATATATACCTTAAACTTTTATGATCTGTATAAACAGTAAACTTACTTCCATACAGATAATGTCTCCATATCTTAAGGGCAAAAACTATAGCTCCTAATTCTAAATCATGAGTCGTATAGTTTTCCTCGTGCTTCTTCAATTGTCTGGAAGCATACGCAATTACCTTCTTGCGTTGCATTAACACACATCCGAATCCTAATTTTGAAGCATCACAATATACTTCAAAATCTTCTGTTCCTTCTGGTAAGGCTAAGATTGGAGCATTGGTTAATTTATGCTTCAAGATTCTAAAGGCTTCTTCTTGTTTAGTTCCCCATTCAAACTTAGTGGTTTTACAGGTTAGCTTAGTTAATGGTACAGCTATCTTGAAAAAATCCTTAATAAACCGTCTATAATATCCGGCTAAACCTATAAAACTTCTAATTTCCATTGCGGTTTGCGGAACCTTCCAATTGGTAATTGCTTCTATCTTAGCAGGATCTACGTGAATACCTTCATGATTCACCATGTGTCCTAATAATTGCACTTCTTGTAGCCAAAATTCACACTTCGAAAATTTGGCATACAACTTTTCTTAACAAGGTTAAGAGTGCATGCAAGTGCTGACAATGTTCGTCCTGACTTTTTGAATAAATAAGTATATCGTCTATGAAAACAATTACAAATTTATCCAAATATGGTTTACAGATCCTGTTCATCATGTCCATGAATGCTGCAGGTGCATTAGTTAATCCGAAGGGCATGACTGTAAACTCATAGTGTCCATACCTAGTTCTAAAAGCAGTTTTAGGTATGTCTTCTTCTTGAACCTTTAATTGATGATATCCGGAGCGCAAGTCTATCTTAGAAAAGTACCTAGCGCCTTGTAATTGATCGAAAAGATCATCAATCCTAGGTAATGGGTATCGATTCTTAATTGTAACCTTATTTAGCTCTCTATAATCGATACACATTCTCATTGATCCATCTTTCTTTTTCACAAACAACACTGGTGCACCCCAAGGGGATGAACTAGGTTGTATAAATCCTTTGCTTAGTAATTCATCTAATTGCTTCTTTAATTCTAGCATTTCGGTAGGAGCTAATCGATAGGGTGCCTTGGCTATCGGTGTAGTTCCTGGAATTAGATGAATCCTAAATTCTACCTCCCTATCTGGTGGTAACCCAGGTAATTCTTCCGGGAATATATCTGGGTATTCTGAGACTACAGGAATTTCCTTAAGTTCTTTACTTTTAGTACTAATGATTACTGAAATCATATATACTATTCTTTGTTTTCGTTCATAATTAGCAACTTTCATTACTGATATGAACTTCAGTGGCTTTCGAGGTTTATCTCCTGTAATCATGATTACTTCTCCAGTAGGTGCTTGAATTTCTATAGAGTTTTTATCACAAATGATTTGAGCATGGTTGGCTATTAACCAATCCATTCCTAACACAACATCAAATTCAGCTAATTTCATAGGTAATAGGTTTGCAACAAATTTATGACCTGCAAGTTCTATTTCTACTTTTTGCAAAACCTGATTGATTTTTACTGAATTCCCATCTGCAGTTTCGACTGTAAAAATTTGCCTAATGGTAGTTAAGGGTAACTTAAGAGCTTGGCAGAATGAAGTATTTATAAAACTTTGGTTTGCACCAGAGTCAAATAATACTTTTGCATAAATGTCATGAACTAAAAACGTACCGGCTATCACATCCGGGATGAGCTCTGCTTCTTGAGTGGTTAGCTGGAATGCTCTGGCATTCTTCTTAGTAGCTCCTTCGGTCGCCTTGGTTTTGTTATCTACTGGTTTGACTAACTTAGGACATTCTGTTTTGAAATGTCCGGCTTCTCCACAATTGTAACAAATTATGGATTTCTTTCTGCAATTTTCTTCACGATGTCCTATCGTTTTGCAAAAATTGCAAATTTTATTACATTTTCCAAAATGTTTCTTTTTGCAAATTTTGCAGAATGGCAAAGTTGAAGATTGCCCTGCACCTCTTTTCTTGAAACTACTATTACCCACCCTAAATCCTTGGGTAATTTTCTGAGCTAGTTCCTTCTTCTTATCTTCATCTCTTGTGCGTATCAGTTCATCAGTTAGGGTGTTAGCTAATTCTACGGCATCGTCAATAGTGCGAGGTCTCGCAGCCTTAACGATATTGCGAATTTCGCTAATTAATCCCCAAATATAGCGAGAAATGAGTACCGGTTCTGGCGAAGCCAGTGTTGGTACCACTCTAGCATATTCAAAGAATGTCGAAGTATCACCACGACAATCCACACCTAACATCCGATGAGTTAGGAACTTATTTGCCATTTGTTCCTTTTCATACTCAGGACAGAATTTTATTTCTACGAGATTCTTAAATTCTTCCCAAGTCATAGCATAAGCCCTATTTCTTCCTTTAGCTTGTAACACAGTGTTCCACCATTCGAGTGCTCCTTCTTTAAATAGATTTGACGCGTACATGACCTGATCATCTCTGGCACACTTACTTATTGCAATTACTGCTTCGGTTTTCTCTAACCAACGCAGTTATGCAGTTGCCCCTTCATTGCCTGCAAATTCAGTGGGTTTACAAGCAAGGAATTCTTTGAAAGTGCAACCGGATGTTGCAGCTTTCAGTTTCTTAGGGAGCGGCGTGTGATGGGATTCATTATCATGATTACCATGATTATTACCCCGTTTATACTATTACTGAAGTTATCTTCAGAAGTACGTTTACTAGGAACGATATGTTGCGGTTCGATTGGACTTCTTACAGCAGCAACGAATGCTGGAATAGCATTGGCTATCCCTTGAGCAACAATATTTTCAATATCTTGTCTAGTCATATATTGATCCCCTAGATGTTGCTCCGACTGATTAACCTCATTTACCGGTTCATTACCAATATTTGCCATCTGAATATATATAATTTTTTTTATTAGTATATGATAAATAGCAATTATCCACAAACAATCAGACAATTTACAATACACGTATAGTCAAAACTATCGATTTCTCGATTCCATTTTATATCTGTTATATTATGCATCAATACACACCAATATCTTACAAAGTTTTATTCGTAGTTATGTTACAGACTGATTTTACTATTTACTTTTACTATTACACAACTATAGTTTTACCACCCTCCTATCTCTCGTCACTTGTCGTCCTAAAAACGAAGTTCCCTTTCATCATACTTCCAGGCAATTTGTCCCCCTATTTCCCTGATTCTATTTCTTGCATCCATAAATTCTTCACCATAATGGCGAAGTTCAGCCATATTTTCGTTACTCATTGGTGGATTAGGTAGGGGTTCTGGATCGAATTGTGGAAGAAAGGAATAAGGATCGTTGACAATATTTTGAAATTGCCAATCATTGTCCACCATTCGTCCATTCCTACAGGTTGGGAGTGGACTATTGGTTCTGGGATTGCTGGTTCAAAATTCATAGGGAGTGGATTTTCAATAGGATAGGTAAAAACATTAGTATTGACAGGCTGAATAGTCTCACAGCTTTCCAATAGAAAATCTATTTCCTCTTGAAAAGTTGTTCCCTGGTTTCGGTTGGAACTCTCTCCGATCTCTATCTGAGTTGGTCTAGAACCTTGTCCTACTTCCATTTCTATTTCTTTAGAATATTCCTCAAACTGTATTTCCATTTGCCTAGAATCTTTCTTAACTTCAGTTTCCATCTCTTGCTGTTTGGAACTTTCTTTGATTACAATTCCTTTTCCTTTTTCTAGAGGGTTGTTTATTTTAGGAAGTTTCGGAACTGGCTTTTTCCTACGGATACGACTCCCCCACACATAATTCTTTCTTTTCTTTCGTTTTGGCTTTGTCAAAGGTGGAGCCTTGAATTCTACAGGTTGTTCCACATCAGCAAAGTATCCAGTAAAATCTTGGGAAACTTCTATATTCACCGGGTACAGATTGAGGTTCTGAAAGGCTTCAGATATCTCATTCATGCTGAGTAGCATATATGCAAAATGCACAAAAATACTAAGTTAAAACTTTGGAACAAAGTTTAACAAATAAACATTGAAGTTTTATTGCACACTATTTGTACACAAAAACACTAAATTTTGAACCTCCCGCGTGTCGCGACAGGATCACCCGTACCTATCGCGTATCTCCTGGGATGTCAAACTAGCCTAGGGTAGGCTTGTCGCTGGTATAGGCCTGCTGAGTTGATTTCGTGTTATTTCGAATTTTTGACAACGGTTTTTGTAGATAATTATAACTAGGGTTTAATCCCCCTTAGTTTTAGGGGCCCTGAACCTGATTCCGATTGTTATGAAAATTTTAGGGTTAGTGTAGAATTACTTGGGTGTCTCAATTAGGGTTTCCTTATTGAGTAATTATCATTCTAATTACGGATTTTAATGAGAGTTGTTACAGCTGCTGCTGTTGGGGCTCTTGTTTCACCACCCTGTTTGGGCACATGTTTGCAAAGTGGTTAGGATCACCACATGCAAAGCAGACTCGAGCATTGACCGCGGGTGCTTGAGCTGCGGGGTGGCCTTGAGGGGCTGAGAGTAGAGCTTGATGAGCGACGGCAGGAGCTGCGGTGTTACGGGGACCATAGCGACAGTTCGTAGTGAAATGACCGTAGAGGTTGCAGTGAGCGCAAAAACGATAGGCGATTCCCACCGGATGATGATATGAGCATGTCGGGCAGAGCGGGTGGGGACCTGTGTAAGCACGCTTCGCTGGCGGTGCATTGGTCGCTGGGGCTGGTCGGTGATGAGACTGCTGCTGAGCCGGTACGGCTTGCAGAGGAGCAGCAGTTGTGGTGACAGCACAGTTCTTGTTGCTGGAGCTGTTGTTGTTGTTCTTCTTCCTTCAGCGTGAGGACTTGGAGGGTTGAGCGGTAGAGTCGGTGGTTGCTGCAGTTGTAGCTTGATGCAGAGACTTGGATGGCTTATCCCAGAAACCAGCTTTCACCCGCTTGTCATTGATCTCGGTGGCAAGCAGATAAGTATCTTCAATCGATGACGTCTTCGCGGCGTGAACAAAATCGGCAACACAGTCAGGTAGAGCTCAAATGTACTTCTTGATGGCCATGTCTGGCGTCTTGACTTGATCGGGACAGATAATGCTAAGCTGCTTGAAACGAGCAGTTAAAGCAGCGTTGTCTCCGTCCTTCTGCTTGATATTCCAAAACTCGTCCTCCAGCTTTTGGCGTTCATGGGGAGGGCAGAATTCGTCCATCATGATGGCCTTCAGCTCTTCCCAAGTCAGCTCATAAGCTGCATCATTCCCGTGTTTGTTTCGTTCGGCCGTCCACCAGTCGAGAGCTCGGGACTGGAAAACGCCGGTTGTATTTAGGGTACGAAGATTTTCAGGACAGCCACTTTGGCGCAGAGTGACTTCAACCGAATCAAACCATTGAAACATGGCGGTAAGGCCATCTTCTCCGGTAAACTCTTTTGGTCCGCATGCTTTAAACTGTTTGAAGCTGAAAACGGTCTTGTTAGCATCTTTAGGAGCTTCAGTTCGCGACTCCTCAGACGATTTGCTGACATTTTCATACACCTCGCTCACAGCTTTTGCCACACTCTTGGCAATGATAGCAGCGAGACGCTTGTCTCTCTTCTCTTGTCGGGTAAGTGGGGTTCGGTGTCCAGATGACGACATAGTCTGCAACAGACATCGTCATATGTCTCAGACACAACAAATCGAATCTCACCTCACACGTCTACTACTTACTAAAGCTTAGAAACACGTCGAAACACGTATCACATAAACACGTAGGCACATAACCATAGATTCACGTAATCACAGAAGCACATAGGCACGTAGAGCACAGAGACACATAAACACAGAAGCACATACACATTCAATCGCAGAAGCAGTCAGAATATAGAAACCTACCATTCAAATCTCGCGTGTCGTTCGTATAGCATATCGAGTAGTATAGTATAACCGTATAGTGTATCGAGTAGTGTAGTATATTCGTATAGCATGTCGAGCATAGTATAATCGTATATCGTAACATAACTTTGACTAGATTCGTAGCGATTTGTTAGCGTGTTGAGATAGAATAGCAATACTAGTCGTGTGTGTTGATCGAAGTGATGGCAAAGATCGAACAATTCTCCAAAAATTTAAACACAGAAACAGATAAATACACATAAAGCACATAAAATCGACGAATTATCAGAGTCTGCGGTTGCGGGCTCAGAATCGAAACACATAAAATCGAGAAATAGATTGTCTGCGGCTAATAGACGTCGACTACCCAAAACGATTCGACTATTCACATTAGACTTGTCGTCACATTTCGACCTTAAGGTTCATGTTTCTGCCTCGATTCTTGGGCTTTCAACACTCATTCCTTAGGTCATACTTGTGAATTCAGGTCATTGGAGTCGGTCGAGGCTTTGGTGAGATAAATGAAATCCGGAACAAGTTGTCAAGGTTAGGGTTTCACCCCTAGCTTAGCAACTTCTTCCTTGTTTTAGTAAAATTCGAGGAGGTTATTCATCAAAATATGGATTTCACTCCTGATTTGGTATAATTCTCCTCGTTTGTTTTCGAAATAAATTGATAAAATCGGCATTGATCAAGTAATTTAGTCGGGAGTTTACGGCTTTCACACCTAATCCTGACTAAATCGCTTGATTCTATTTGAAAATTCGAGTGCAGTGATAGTGAAGAGTAGCTGGTTATAGCACCTAAACTTGGTCTTTTGGTTCCTAACTATAGTCTAGGTCTCTAAGACAGACCCAGACTAGGTCGTGTCTTGCCTAATTCCCTATAGTTATGGCTCTGATACCAATCTGTCACACCCCAACCGATGGCGGAATCATCGGGGCATGGCACTGAGCGAAACAGATTGTCCAGAAGTTTCCATAACAACTATCATTACCATTCAATTTATGTAACACGTCCCATACCGTGCCTCAAATGGCAAAACAAATTATTACAAATAACATCTAGTCAAATATTCTGTTCCGACAACTCAGATTTAAATAAAAACAAATAAATATTGTTTGTTTGTTCTAAAGACCCATATTCTCTTGACTTCAGACAACTATTTGTTGGGGGGCTCTAGAGCTTTATTCTAGCCTCGCTTCCCTAGCAAGTAAACACCTGTCACATACGTTAAAATACAGTCAATACATAAATGTAAAGGTGAGCATACAAGTTTGATAATAGCATATAGAGTTCGAAATTGTTTACGCATAACCAGCACGTACACAGAGGAAAACAAAGCATGTTAATTATCGACATGGATCTATCGATACCAATAACTGCGGGTTGACTGTCCGAGACAGTTAGCAATACATGATTACCACCGTAATCCATGCAAGTAATTGTCCTTAACAACCCCCGTGTGAACGGGTGCTGAGTCCAAACTATAGTTCTACGTCGTTAAGGCAGGTAGACAGCATTCCACGTGTAAACATAACAACAAGCATTCATTTAGTCACATAATACATGTGAATCGGTTAGCGTTCAAATAATTGAGTAGTGTGTTCGATTGTGATTTTGATAAGTAACGTATGTAACAACCAAAAGTGCTAAAGCAAAAAGGGTTCGAGTATACTCACAGCGATTGATTGATGGATTGAGGGGAGCGCTTGAGAGTAGGGTTAGCCTGAATAGTTCGATAGCATAACGATGAGCAACACGTAAAATGGAAACAAGTGATGATGGGTCGAACAGCCTGGTTGATCGAACAGGAGGTTCGATCGGACGGGTTGTGCGTTCGGTTAGACAGTCCGTTCGGACAGTCTGTTCGATCGGCCGGTAGGCTCGATCGGCTGGACTGTTCAAGTGGATTGTTTCTTCCTTTGAGTAAGATGTGTTTGTGTATGATGGTTTGACCTTTTGAAGTTTTCGTTGTAGTATTTGAGAACACTGAAGTGTCCTTACCTTTCAGGTCGATCGATCGAACGACCTGTTCGATCGACCGGCTTAATCGATCGGTTAGGAACTTCAAAAGTGGGTCCTCAGTGGGATGTCACCTGATCGGACAGCATGTTCGATCGGGTGGCACTCCAATACGTTGAACGAGTTGAAAATCGATTAAGGGTTGAAGCATAGTATCTCATGATCCGAAGAGTAATGTTGACAAACAGTCGTTTGATCGAACAATACCTCGTTCAATACCATACTTTATGAAATTTGTCAAAGTGTGGGGCCATATGCTAGCCGATCGGCTGACCTGGTCGATCGGCTGACATGTCCGATCGGCTAGGCTGTCCGTTCGAACAGCCTGTCCGATCGGTCAGCATTCTGACCTGGTCGGCCTGTTCGTCTAACACTTGGCTGTTCTGATTATTTGACGTTATATTGAGGTAGTTTGACAACGAGTTGAACCATAACACTTTCGTTCTTACTTGTTTCCCCTGCTCAGACAGGAATCACCCAAATCCGGCCAGTGAACGGTTCGGAACAGTAGTTTAACGTTTAACCCGGAATCGGTGAACCTCGTAGATAGAACCCGAATCTTGAACCATAAAACTATTAGGATGATTAGTGTGTTGGTTCAAGCTCCGTTTCTACCGGTTTGGAGGCATCGAGTGTAAAAGAGTTGAAAGAAAGTTGGAAATCCTTCTTTCAATCCTTTACACCATGTAAATGTTTAGATCTTTGATAGATCTTAGCTGGTTTATGTGGAAATCGGCTAGATACAAGTGATTCTTGGTGGAGTGAGGCCAAAACATGAAGTTCTTGAAGAACACCATGATGACATCATCCTAGAATGCTTAGATCTTGATGATTTCACGGTTAAAAATCAAGATTTGAAAGATAGAAAGGTGTAGGAGCATGTACTGATCAAGAAAGTACAAGATTTAGGATGAAAACTTACCGAAATAGGAAGAAATCTGAGAAAAGAGGAGGAGCACGAGCTGGTCGGTTTGAGAGTTTCCAAAAGTGGAAAGAACGACAATGACTGGCCTATTTATAGGCTCCAAAAGAGGAAAGGGCTGGCCGATCGGCCAGGCATTCCGATCGGACAGCCTGCTCGATCGGACAGTCCGTCCGATCGGCTGGGCTGTTCGATCGGCTGACAGCCTGATCGATCCACAGCCTGTTTCGACTGTTCGGTGCGACGATTTCTGATATTTCGATTTCGATTGAAGATGATACGAGTACGATAGAGTTTCCTATTCAAATTACTTTTAGTCCCAACCACTATATCTACATACAAGCATCTATATTTCACACCATCCTTACGCTACCATTCGTCATAATTCGATTTTGATTGCATTCGATTTGAGTTTCGAGTTTCGATTGATCACCACACAAAACATAAAGTAAGCACGCACAGGTAACACATAAGGCGCACACACACACACACAAGTAATATAACACCAAATTCGCATAGTTCGAGTCTCGAGTTCGATTGATGATTCGATTGGCTTGATTATCGATTGATTAACTTTATCGCATTGTTACTTCCTACTATTCACAGGCGTAAGTCCGTTCACGTCGATTAAACATTCGATTACTTCGATTTATTCTGATTAACAACACTTACTCCACATAATACAAATAAAACATAAAATAGACTAACTATAGTCAAAGAAAGTCAAAGTTGACTTGGACTTTGACTTTGATTTTGACATTCGAAAACACGGGGTGTTGGACAGTGGTGCATTGAGACATATGACAGGGATGCTAGCTCTTCTTTACGACGTCAAATCAATAAATGGAAGTTATGTGGGCTTCGCCGGAAATCAAGGCGGCAGAATTGTTGGACAGGGAACATTGACGAATGGTGTCATCTCATTTGAGAAAGTGAACTATATCGTAGAGTTGGAAAACAATTTACTTAGCATTTCTCAAATATGTGATAAATCTTTCAGTGTACATTTCACAAAAAACGAGTGTTTGGTTTTAAAACCGGGGTTTAAAATCTCTGATGAGATGGTGTTCTTGCGCGCTCCACGGGAGAACGACTTGTATATTCTTGATATGAGCGTCGCAACACCAACAACTCATCAAAAACAATGTTTTGTGTCAAAATTGAAAGAAACGGAAAAAGAATCAATTATGTGGCATCGTAAGATGGGCCACATACATGTTCGTAAAATGAATTTTCTAGTACACAATGATTTGGTAGAAGGTGTAAACTTAAAGAGTTTTCATTTGAATGATGATTGTGTAGCTTGTAAAAAAGGGAAGCAGACTCGGAAGTCAAACCCACCGAAGATACTTAATTCGATCAGATTACCGCTTGAGAGATTACACATGGATCTCTTCGGGCCGGTCAATGTAAAGAGCATCAGTGGAGATTTGTACTGCTTGGTAGTAACTGATGACTTTACAAGATTCTCGTGGGTCGTGTGCTTGGAAAGAAAGGATCAGACTTTTGAGTCGCTGATGGTGTTGTTCAAGAAGATGGAAACGGTGTATAAGCTGCCTATTTGAAGAATTCGTAGTGACAACGGAACGGAATTCAAAAACAACAAAATGTACGAGTTTTGCAATGAAAAGGGAATTCTTCATGAATTCAGTGCGCCATACACACCACAACAGAACGGCGTTGCTGAAAGAAAGAATCAGACCCTAATAGAGACAGCTCAAACAATGTTAGCCGATTCCAAACTACCGATCTTCTTCTGGAGTGAAGCAGTGGCTGCAGCTTGTTATACCTTGAATCGCGTACTCACTGTCAAAAAGTACAAAAAGACATGTTTTGAGTTGCTACACCGATACAAGCCGAATTTAGAGTTTCTGGAGCCATTTGGGTCTCCGTGTACGTTTATTGATGAAAATGGAAAATTTGGTGCTAAATCAAACGATGGTTTCTTTGTAGGTTACGCAAGCCCGTTGAAGAGGGTGTTCGTACCGTGCCTGGGGAAAGTGATACAAGTTCAGCATGTGGATTGTCAGAAGCACACTCCATCACCACAACTTCCCGGACAAAGATTCCTGTTCGATTACGACAAGCTCTGGGAGTCGTTTCAACTACCGGTTCAGCCGAGTGACGAGGAACTAGCACTTCTGTACCAGTACCAGCAAGCTATGTCACAGGAGCAAATGCCTAGACCGCTAGTGGTTTCTTCACCCACCGAGGGTACTCACAATGATGAAGCCGGACCAAGTGGAACAGCTCACGAACCACCAGAGGAACCAACTCCAACATTTGACGATTCTGACGACTCAGAGGCGGAACCCGCTCCGACCTTTGACGAGGAACCAAATGATACTTCGACGGAAGCTGAGGATCAAACCGTTGATCTTGATATATCGAACTTGCAATCGGAAGTGAACGTGTCTGACACCATTATGCCTCGGACTTTGTCTTACCATCCGTCAGAGCAAATAATTGGTGACCTGCAAAGTGGTGTTAAAACCAGAGACCAAATCAATCGAGCTCTTACATGTTTTTATTCTTCTGTTGCACATTTGCAAGAAGAATTCTCATTAAAGTGTTTTATTTCGCAGATCGAGCCCAGAACTTATAAAGAGGCATTGACTGAAGATAGCTGGGTGAATGCAATGCAGGAAGAGCTGCAACAATTTGAAAAGCTGGGTGTTTGGAGACTAGTTGATCTGCCACACAATCAAAAGTTGATAAAAACAAAGTGGGTATTCAAGTGCAAAAGGGATGATAGAGGAGTCGTGGTGAGGAACAAAGCACGATTAGTGGTACAAGGCTTTAGTCAGCAAGAAGGCATCGACTATGATGAAGTTTACGCGCCTGTTGCTAGACTCGAGGCGATTCAGATCTTCCTGGCGTTTGCGTCGTGGAAAGATTTTAAAGTGTACCAGCTAGACGTCAAATCTGCCTTCCTGTACGGAAAGATTAAAGAAGAGGTGTATGTGGGACAACCGTCGGGGTTCACAGATCCACTTCACAAAAACAAGGTCTATCTGCTGGATAAGGCGCTCTACGGACTACACCAGGCCCCGAGAGCCTGGTACGAGACGCTTTCCCAATATCTGTTGACCAACGGGTTCACAAGAGGGACAGTTGATAGCACATTGTTCACCAAGGAAGGGCCAGGTCATCTTCTAATTGTGCAAATATGCGTTGACGATATCATTTCCGGTTCCACCAACGATGAGCTGTGTAAAGAGTTTGAGAAAGTAATGAAGAAAAAGTTTGAGATGAGTTCGATGGGGGAGATGAAGTTCTTCCTCGGGCTGCAGGTGGAGCAGATGCCCGATGGAATCTTCATTCACCAAACAAAATATGTGAAGGACGTGCTCGACAAGTTCAACATGACTGAATGCAGTCCTGCAACAACCCCCTTGCACAAAACCACAGGATTTGTCCTAACGAAAGTGGAGTGAAAGTGGACGAGACACTGTACCGGTCAATCATCGGATCTTTGATGTATCTCACTGCTTCCCGACCGGACATCATGTACCCGACATGTCTCTATGCCAGATATCAGTCGAGCCCGAAGCAGTCACACCTGACGATTGTCAAACGTATCTTACGGTATTTGAAAGGCTGCCCAAGCATCGGCTTGTGGTATCCTCGATCGGGTGACTTCTCCCTATCAGGTTTTGCTGATTCTGACTTTGGAAGCTGGAAGCAGAATGCAAAGTCCACCACTGCTGGGTGTCAGTTCTTCGGAACTCGACTCGTTACCTAGCAGTGCAAGAAACAAACCGCAGTGGCGCTTTCTACGTGTGAGGCAGAATACGTTTCAGCCTCCAGCTGTTGCTCACAGATCCTTTGGATCCAACAGCAAATGCGCGACTTCGGTTTGCAATTCTTGGATACGTCAATTTATGTGGACAACGAAGCAGCTATAAACATCACTAAAAACCCGGTTCACCATTCTAAAACGAAACATATCGAAATCCATCACCACTTCATCCGTGATCGTCACGAGAAGAAGTTAATCCGGATTGAACACATACACACTGATGATCAGAAAGCTGATTTTTATACAAAACCCTTTGACAAAAAGAGATTTTATTATCTTCTAAAATTGAATGGGATGAAAAATTTGCGATATGGGAGGGTAGTAGAATGTGAAGCCGAGGAGGGCGGCAATCAGATGTGAACCATGTCGTGTTGTTAACTTTCTATATAGTTTGTTTTTCTGCTTTTCGATAAAAAACAAAAACACAAAAATATGTTTTTCTTTTTAGGGGGAGAAATTTGCAAAAAATACAAAAACATTAAAAAACTTGAAAAAAAAGAGTTTGTGTATAATAGGGTAAATGATAGTACATCAGCTAGACAGACACAGTACGCTAAAGAAATGTAACGTTTAAAATGCATTAAGCAGTCTCGCTAAAGATGTGCCGATAGGTTTTTACAAAATTAGTAGATTTGTTTGGGATATAAACCTAAAATTTACTTGCTTTTACGTGGGGAACACCTCCAGGATATATGGGTAACCCCCGAAATCTCGTTTGAAAGGTCCCTTATTCTGAGATACTAGGTCTTTTTGCTTAGTGATATCTGGGGTATTATCCCGGGACTTCTGCTGTATGGAAATACTGACCTAGTCCCCGGATAATACTTTACGCATATGCTTTACTTGTAAAGCCTCCCCTCAGCATAAAAAATGATTAAACATTGCAAAATGATAATCATGTGCTGTTGTAAAAGAAGATCCCCAAAGGGGACCCACCGATAAGTCGAAGCCGTCATCTCTCTGCGTATACGGAAGTATCGACCTGAGCTCTCACGGCCCTTGCAAATTCACCCCATTACAGATATCATCTAGGCATACTCACCTGTAAGACTGAATATTGGGATCTGGATACGGGAGTATATACTAAGGTGGGACACATGTAGAGGTTTAAGTCTTAAAACATTAATTCTGTATCCCGGACAGATTGAAAGTTTTGTGAAAATTTAAGAGGATCAGTATATCGACAATCTACGTGAATTATTTAAGGCTTGGTATGAAATAATAGCTTAACGGTGCTTGTGTCTTGTCAAATGCTGATATGATCCCCTAACACGCTCACAAAAAGATTGTGTGTACATATTTCTGCCTATCTTGTTAAAAACTCCAAAAAAGATTTTGTTTTTCATCTTATTTTCAACAACCGACGTTGGGAATCAAATGATCAAAGTCTTGTGCAGATCATGTCTGTTTAATGAGGGTTGGGTAAGCAAGAGATGCTAAAATATGATTGGTACATGTTTGATAGATTGAAATTAGTGTTTGAAAGTTCGAAAAGTTTGAAAGTTCATTAATTCGAACTGTTTTCAGAATCGAAATGTCAGCATACTTCATAATCTGGTCAACCAAGGTCATTAATTTGAACTTGGTAGGCTAAACAGTTGACCAAGGTCATTAACTTGGACTTAGTTAACTGGGTGTGTCGGTGAACAATCAAAAATGTTAAAAAATCAAAAAGTTTGAAAATCACTTTTTAATTCCGCTTGAAAATGTACTAAAAGCTAATTTTGCTCGAAAATACAAGTTTCACATAAATTAGCTGATTCCGCTCGAAGCTGCTTAACTTCTGATTCCACTCCAACCTCACTTTTCTAATTCCGCCTCAAGTGTTTCTCTCTCCAGCGATTACGAGCGAATCCCCTGATCTTCGTTTTCTAAACGAATTGCTGCCCGATTTCTGTTAGATCTGGTGTTATTAGTTGGCAATCTCGACTATTAACATGGGCAAGGTAGATTGTGACCTGATTTAACCTAGATTTACTTGTTTCATGTCTGTCGGCGTATGTTACGAACTGTAACATAGATTTAGGGTTTTAATGTTGATGAAATTGAGTATAGATCATATGGGTGTTGTCGGTTTGTTATGTAAATCATGCGTGAGTGTTTAATTGTGACAGATCTAGGGTTTGTTGATGTGTGTCGATAACTAGGTGTTACAGACTTAGATCTAGGACGATTGAAAGGGGCATAATAGATAAAAAAACATAACCCTTGTTCGGAATTAACAGATTAACAGTTTAACATTTTCAATTTCATGATCTGATCAGTTTTGAGAGTTTAAGTATGATTCCGCTTGAAACTGAGGGTTATATATGATTCCGCTTCTGATGATGTGTTTGTAATGTTAGGTGATTTCGATTCAATATGTTTAACCTGATTTCGCTTCTAAGTGTCAATCTGATCTCGCTCCTAACTCGATTTTGTGATTTTGCTTCTAAGAGGTTCCCTGATAAATTAAAAGGGAAATTTTATAGGGTTGCAATTAGACCCTCTATCGTATACGGAACAGATTGTTGGGCCATCAAGAAAATGCATGCTCGAAAGCTAGAGGTAGCGGAGATGAGGATGCTAAGATGGATGTGTGGGCATACTAGGTTGGACAAGATAAGAAATGAGGTTTTTAGGAAAGGACTAGGAGTCGCTAGTATTTCAGACAAGATAAGGGAGGGGAGATTGAGATGGTTTGGGCATGTCAGGAGGAGGCAGACGACAGACCCGAGTAGAATAGTTGAAACACTCACTGTAGATGGAAGGAGGAGTAGAGGCAGGCCGAAAATGACTTGGGATGAGCGGATTAGGCAAGATTTGCTAGATTTGCACCTCTCTGAGGACATGGTCGAGGACAGAACTTCGTGGAGACGTAGGATTAAGGTTAAGGACTTTTAGGATTGTGGCCTGGTTTTTGGTTTAGGTTCTCGTCTTATGAGTTTAATTTTTCAGTTTGTATAAGGTGTGATATAGCTTTTATAAGTTCTCACATAGTCCCGGTGTCGTAATTTACTAACACGTACTTATTCATTTATGTGTTCATTTTTATTCCCCCCTTTTTAGTAGCGGTGTGCTTATATAATGTCCCAGAAGCTTATGTCTTGATTATGGTTTATAGAGCCGGGGGTCTCACTGGAAGCAGCCTCTCTATCCCTGGGATAGAGGTAAGGCTTGCCTACATCCTACCCTCCCCAGACCCTACCAATAGCTCTGCTATAGGTGGGATTATACTGGGTATGGTTGTTGTTGTTGTTGTTGTTGCTTCTAAGTGACCTATGCTGATTCCGCTTCTAAGTTGTCATGTTGATTTCGCTTCTAACTATTCTGGGTGATTTCGCTTGTAATGCACTGTCATTACATGAGATTTCACTTGAATGTGTTTGATGTTGAAATTTTTTTTCTAAGTGTTGATTTTATTTTGTGGTTTGATGATTTGCAGGGTTCGAGTGTGATATTTGATCCACTTCACAACAGCTGTTGTGATTTTGATGTACAAAAGAATTCAGAGTTGGCAAAATTCAGCAGTATCTTGGAGTTTATGAGTAGGTTACCTATTCAGAAAGCGCTGACAGATCAACATTTGGTGTATAAATCTCACGTTAAATGATTCTGGAAGCATGCAACATATGGCGAAACAAACAAAGTGATTCATTCAGTGGTGAAGCAATACAATGAAAAGAAAACAATTACTATTACAGAGGCGTTGATTCGTGAAGTGTTAAATTTTCCAGATGACGAAAACTCGCCAACAAAGTTTCCTGAACGAATGGTCAAGGGATGCATGCTGAGGATGGGATACGTTGGTGCACTAAATGTTGGAAATTACTTGAAGTCAAAGTTTCAAAAACCTTACAAGTTTATTGTACATTCTGTACTGATGTCTCTTAGCATTGCAAAGGAGGGTATGATACCATGCGTGATTACCAGATGAATATGGTCACTGCATTGGTTCTGAACAAGAAATACAACTTCTCGCACATTGTTTTTCATTACATGGCCGAGAACATTACAACAAAAAGTAAGACTTGGATGTATCCAAGATTTGTACAGATGTTGATTGATCATGCTTATCCCGATATTGAAAGAGATGTAGAACATGATTTGCTGGTTTTATCTCACATGAGCAACGATTCACTGAAGCAACTTGCAAGATATCATCCAAACCATCCTGAACCAAAGAAAGTCGCTGAATTTTTTGGATTTATCAAGGATGTGAATTATGTTGATCCTGATCCAGTCAATCACCAAAACTGGAGAAATGAAGAAGAGATGAAGGAAGCAGCTGATGCTGGTGAGCTAAAGGCTCTTGAAGAGTTCAAAACCACACGTAATGACTGGTTTGTCAAAGAACCAAGAAAGAGAGGCAAAAAGGTTACCCCTAAAGCACAGGAGGGTGAGGAGTCATCATCATAGCCAAAGAAGAAACAAAAGAACGTGGCAAAGACTTTGTTGATTGATGAGCCTGATGTTGAGGAACCAGTTGTGAGTGTTGAAGAAAATCTGGATGCTGATATTGATGATGTGATGATAAACATTGATGATTTAGAGTCAGATCAAGTTGCTAACATAGAAGCTGATGTTGCTAAGAAAGAGAAAGTTATTGATGATGTCGAAGGTGATGACGTTGATAAAAGTACTACAAGCTCTTCATGTTCTTCGGAAGATGAAATAGATGAAACTAAACGATTAAAAAGAATTCAAGAAGCGACAGAGAAAGAGAAATTGTTGAGGAAGAGAAAGAAGCAGGAAAAGGAGGATGCTCCATATGTTCCATCACCACAACATGTTTCTGGATCTCAAACTCCTTCGTCGAGTAGTAAGAAGAAAGCAGGAGCAAGAAAGAGAATTGTATCTTTGAAAATAAAGAAAGTTACTCCGAAGATTACAAAGCCGAAGATTGTTCTAAAGAAGAAACCATCCAAAGAACCAAGTAAACCACCAACACCACCACCTGAACCTACACCACATCAATCACCAATACAATCACCACCACGTCAAACACCTCCACGACAACCAACACCTCCAAGACAACCTTCTCCACCAAAACAACCAACACCACCTAGACAACCATCACCATTACATCTTTCACCACTACATCTCTCACCACCACAACAACAAACCTTATTCACATCTCAAGAAATTTTTCAAACACCACCACTCACTCAAATTCAACTAACTCCTGGTTCTTCTGGCCACAAGGGTCTTCATATTCCTCCGGATAATCTTGAAGATATTGGAGACTTTGGTTTTGCAAATGATGAACAAGTAAAGAAGTTGGAAAAGAAGATGGATGATGTGTTGAATGAAAACAAAATAGTTGCAGCTGAAAGCAAGAAAGTGGTTGATCGTGAAAAGATTCTCGAAATGCGTGTGAAGAGATTAGAGTCTGACAACAAGGCATTACTGAAGAAGATTGATACAGATCAGTCAGAGATTGATTTCTTGAAAGTAAGAGTTGCTGAATTAGAAGAAGAAAAGGCTCGCAGAGATGAGCAGAACAAATATTTTGAGCTGAAAAACAAAGAGCTTGAAGCTGTAAAAGCAATGAAAGAACATGAGTTTTACATGTTAAACAAAGTTGTTGAGAATATGCTCGGTAAGTCAATAGAACAAAGATTCGAGGAGATTGCAGTTGAAGAACTTAGGGCTAAACAACAAGCTGAGATTGACACACAAATGAAAGATAAGGGAAAAGGTGTTGAAAGCAGTGCTGTAGTGGTTGAAAGATCAATTGTTCCATCTCTAGTTATTGAGAATCCAGTTCCTATATCTTCCGTATCAGCGATCTTTGAAGAACATATATCACTGGAAGATCTTGCTAGTGATGACGATGAAGAAGATGATGAGGAGGATGACGATGAAGAGGGCGATGAAGAAGAGGATGATGACGATGATGAAAAAGTTTTCTCTGCTAGCAGTCATGGTTCCGATGATGACAATGACGACGACGATAATCAGGGTGGTATGGGAATCAAAGTGACTGAAACGTCAAGTGAATGGAACGTTGATGATTATTTGAATGATACTATGAATGAAGAGACATGGGGAGCTGAAGGAAAGGGGGAGCATGGTGATGATCAAAATGTAGAACATGTTGAAAAGTTAATTTTGAGATTAGATACTGAATGGAGGAAGGTGAACACAGACATACGTATACATTGGATGAGATTAAAGAAATGACACGTATGGTGGATCCAGACTTCAAGTTTGATTTTGAAGATGAATTGAATGATTCGACATCAATCATCAACCTGAGTACGAGTACAAGTATGTAGAGGATGCTGATATGTATGACAGGGTTGAGGTTGAAGATTGCACTGATGACGAGAGTGTAAGTGAAGATACTTCTCAGTTTCCTACACTGATGGAGTTCTTTACTGAAGAGAATCGAGATGAGTTAAGAAGGAAAGTCGCTGAGATCTTGAAAGACAAGAATTTCGATGGTACTCCTAAAGATATGCAAAAGGAAGAACGGCAGAAGTGGTTTAAAGAAGTCACGAAAGAAAGTTTAAAAGGCCGTTGAAGTATTATCAGAGAGATCGAAGCATTTCACTTGGCGACATCATTAGCTGGGGTTTCTTACCTCATGTTAATGCTTATGCGATCAGAAGGGAGTTTGGAGTACAGTACCCTCAACGTCTATATGATGTGATGTCATTACCATGGTGGGATGTTGAAGAGCTATCGAAAGTGAGAACTTTAGGGTATCATGTTCGAAAGAATGATGTCGCAATGTGGGGATACATAAAGTTTGAATCCTTGAAGAATTTCCGACACTGGAAGCTGCATTACCCAAAGAGAGTTACAAGGGTAGATCCAGTAACAGGGGTTGAAGAAACTATTCTTAACGTGAAAAAGCCGAAGACGATGAAGAATATACCAGTGCCAAAGATGGAGCAGGATTTCTACAAAGGCTTCTTGGGCTGGGTATACAATTGCATTTCAACTGAGGTTGTCATTACTTATCGAGCTGGAAGGGAGATAAGGGAGATACATGTTTACGACCCGATGTGGTTAGTGAATTGCTCGGCCAAAGATATAGAATGTTTATTCATAAACAAGATCCATTTTTAGTCTGAAGATCGTGAACAAGCGATGCAGTTTCAACAAGTTGTATCTATTTGTTTTCAGAAAGGCATTAATTCTGAAAATAAATGGAATTCTAAATGGTGGTCGCTTGAAGAGAAAGAAAGAAAGAAAGAAAGCTGAACGTGAACGCAAGAAGCTGGATGAAAACAAAGGAAAATGGATGAAGCAACAGGCTGAGGAAGATAAAAAGGCAAAGAAAGAGAATGAAAGAGTGAGGAACTTGCTGAGGAAGAAGCCAAAGCCTAGAGAAGAAACTTTCAAGTCACTCTGAAGACCCGAAGACAAGACTAAAGGCTCCGGCTGTATCCAAGGGGGAGTTTGTTGATGCACGAATGTCTAAAGCCTACGTCTTAGTCTTAGTCAAGCTTGTATAGGGTCTAGGGGTCATTTATGTCATTTATGTATAGTGTAGGGGGCTGTTTGCAAAGTTTAAGTTGTTATATGTTGATTCCGCTCGAAATGACATTGTGTCATTTGGAGCGAAATCACATGTTGCTGATTCCGCCCGAAATGACACGATGTCATTTGGAGCGGAATTAGACCCCTATATATAGTTACTATTGGTTTCTCATTTTGTACTGAATGTCGAAGTTGTAGCCAAACTGCTGCCAAAATTTTCTTTGAAGAATTAATGAGAAACCGTGTTTAAAGTGACATACATTCTATTTCTACTCCATTCTCTTTGATTCAAACTGTTTGTGTGATTCTGCCGCATAAACAGTGGTGTTTAAGCTCTGATTGACTCATTTGATCGTCAATAACGATCCTACACAAAAATTGTTCAGATTATTGGTGTTTCCAGGGTCTCGACTCAGATTGCGACTCATCTCACATGAAGACTCGAGACTTGTGGTTGCGAGTCGCAACCTTGTTGATCTCGACTGAGGTCTCGACTCGTCACCACACAGTCTCGACTGGGATATCGACTCGATAATGTGTGGTCTCGAATAAAAATCTCACTGTCTCGACTCGAAACCTCGTGGTCTCGAGTCAAGTCAAACCCCTTTGACTCGCAATCTGAATTGTGAACTTTTGCCCCATACTGATTGTTGACTTAAAATTTGCATTTCTGTAAATTTTGAATCAAGCCAAATAATGGATTTCACAACCATATCTCTATACTTAACAAAGTTTGGTTTGTGTAGGATAGGGATCTGAAGTTTATTCCAACGCACAATCAGGCGGGATATCTTGCACCACCTCGAGAGAAACATAAGGGAATGTATACTTCTTTGATAAAGGATTGAATAGCTGCAGGATAGTTCACGCACTACGGGAAAATCCTGTTGTCTACGAAAGCCTTATTCAAGATTTTCGGAAGACTGCTAGGTTCGAAGCACTTGAAGCTGAAGGCAAAGGAGCTATAGTTGTTGAGATTCAGAAGAAGGTTGTGTCTGTGACAGAGCAGATGATACGGGAGGTTCTACAGTTTAACGATCAAGAAACTGATCCAATTGAGCTTCCAGCTGGGTCTGTGGAAGCAATTTTGCCGCGATTAAGCTATGAAGGAAAGCACTCGTCTTTGGTGAAGAAATTTGTGCATCCTTATTGGCGTTTGTTAGTGCACATGTTCATTCTTTGCATGACAGAAAACCGAGGAGGCACAGACCAGTTAAACATCACACAGTCTGCTGCTCTTACTTGTCTGATAACAAATGAACCTTTCAATTACTCGAAGTATATATTTGAAGGCATGAAGAGAAATGTGAGAGGAGTTTGAAAGGATAAATTTCTCATGTATCCAAGATTTTTGCAAATGATTGTTAATGCTCGTTACCCAGAGTTGGTGAGATCTGGCAACACTTTGGAGTTGAAGCCCATGGGTCCTGCTTGTTTTGGTGCTCTCACTCCTAAAAAGGGTACAAAAAAGAAATTTGAAGGTTTAATTCCTCTGGAGAAGTTTGGTCAATTTGCTGAGACTGAAAATGTGGTTGCTGAACCAGTGCAAGTTCAACATGTTCCTGTAAACGCTGCACAAATCAATGCACCTTTGAATGCTATGATTGTTGAAGAGCATGATGTTCAAGGTGTGGCTGAAGATGAGCCTGAGACAGAGGTTCTCACTATTACCTCTGACGATGAGGGCATAGAGATAATGTGTGCTTCAGGAGATGATGAAGAACTTCCTCCTGAAAATGAAGCTGATATTGTAGTTTCTACTGTTCAACCTGTGATTTCTGCTGAGAATTTGGCTCTGTTGTTGAAGTCTATGACTGAGAAGATGGGAAATCCTCCTTCCAATCTTTCAGTATCAAATGAAGAGTCAACAAGTAAGAACCCAAAGGATCCTGATTCATTGCCTTTAAAGCGGAAAAAGGAGGGATCCTCGACTCGGAATGTATGTTGAACAGAACAAAGACCAACCCATGAATGATGCTGGAGATGATGATTGTCACACCCCAACCGATGGCGGAATCATCGGGGCATGGCACTGAGCGAAACAGATTGTCCAGAAGTTTCCATAACAACTATCATTACTATTCAATTTATATAATACGTCCCATACCGTACCTCAAATAGCAAACAAATTATTACAGATAACATCTAGTCAAATATTCTGTTCCGACAACTCAGATTTAAATATAAATACAGCAATTGTTTATCTGCTTCTAGAGACCCATAATTTGACCACTACAGACAACTTTTTGTTGGGCTCTAGAGCTTTATTCTAGCCTCGCTTTCCTAGCAGATAAGCATCTTAAACACCTGTCACATACGTTAAAATAAAGTCAATACATAAAATGTAAAGGTGAGCATACAAGTTTGATAATAGCATATAGAGTTCGAAATAGTTTACGCATAACCAGCACGTACACAGAGGAAAACGAAGCATGTTAATTATCGACATGGATCTATCGATACCAATTACTGCGGGTTGACTGCCCGAGGCAGTTCGCAATACATGATTACCACCGTAATCCATGCAAGTAATTGTCCTTAACAACCCCCGTGTGAACGGGTGCTGAGTCCAAACTATAGTACTATCGTCGTTAAGGCAGGTAGACAGCATTCCACGTGTAAACATAACAACAAGCATTCATTTAGTCACGTAATACATGCGGTAACGGTTAGCGTTTAAAGTAATTGAGTAGTGTGATCGATTGTGGTTTAGAATAAGTAATGTATGTAACACCCAAAAGTGCTAAAGTAAAAAGGGTTCGAGTATACTCACAGTGATTGATGGATTGAAAGGAGCACTTGAGAGTAGGGTTAGCCTGAATAGTTCGATATCATATCGATAAGCAACGCGTAAAAAAGAAAACAAATGTCGGAGGCTCGGACAGCTGGTCGATCGAACGGTTGTCCGATCGGACGGCTAGCCGTTCGGCTTGACAGTCCGTTCGGACAGCTGTCCGGTCGGTCGGATGGTTTGACTTTTGAAGTTTTCGTTGTAGCATTTGAAAACATTGAAGTATCTTTACCTTTCAGGTCGGTCGATCGGACGGTTGTTCGATCCGGCTAACCGATCGGTTAGGTACTTCAGCAGACAAGTTCTTGGCAGGGTGTCACCTGATCGGACGGCTATTCGATCAGGTGGCACTCCTAGTGCATTGAACACGTTGAAAAATCGACTAAGTGTTGAAGCATAGTATCTCATGATCCGAAGAGTAATCCAATCGGACGGTAGTCCGATCGAACAGCAGTTCGTTCAATACTAGACTTTAATAAATTGCTCAAGTGTGGGACCATGTGCTAGCCGATCGGCTGGCCCGGTCGATCGGCTGACTGTCCGATCGGCAGCAGTCCGATCGGTCAGCATCCTGACCTGATCAGCCTGTTCGTCTAACACTTGGTTGTTATGATCGTTTGTCGTTATATCGAGGTGTTTTGACAACAGGTTGAACCATAGAACCCTCGTTCTTACTTGTTTCTCCTGCTCAGACAGGAATCACCGAAATCCGGCCGGTGAACTGTTCGGAACAGAGTTTAACGTTCAACCCGAAATCGGTGAACCTCGTGGATAGAATCCGGATCTTGAGTCATGCAACCACCGGAATGATTAGCAAGTCGGCACAAGCTCCGTTTCTATCGGTTTAAAGGCATTGAGTGTAAAAGAGTTGAAAGAAAGTTGGAAAACCATCTTTCAATCCTTTTCACCGTGTAAATGTTTAGATCTATGAAAGATCCTTGTTTGATTATGTGGAAATCGGCTATATCTAAGTGATTCTTGGTGGATTGAGGCCAAAATATGAAGTTCTTCAAGAATACCATGATGACATCATCCTAGAACACTTGAATCTTGATGATTTCATGGTTAGAAATCAAGATTTGAAAGATAGAAATGTGTAGGAGTGCGTGTAGATCAAGAAAGTACAAGATTTAGGATGAAATCTTACCGGAATCGGAAGGAATCTGAGAAAAGGAGGGGAGCACGAGCAGGTTGGTCAGAGGTTTCCAAAAGTAGAAAGTTTGAGAGTGACAAGGGGTATTTATAGGATGCCATAAGAGGAAAGTGCTGGCCGATCGGTTAGGCAGCACGATCGGACAGCCTGTCCGATCGGACAGCAGTCGGATCAGCTGACTGTTCGATCGGTTGGTAGCCTGATCGTTCAGCTGCACGATTCAAGTGTTCGGTGCGACGATTTTTGATTTTTCGATCTCGATTGTGATTGATGAGAATACGATAGAGTTTCCTATTCAAATTACTTTTAATCCCTACCACTATATCTAACATACAATCATCTATATCTCGCGCTATCTCTTCTCCACCAATTATCATGATTCGATTCAGATTGAGTTCGATTGAGTTTCGATTTCGAGTCGAGTTTCGATTGATTACCACACATAACATAAACTAAACACGCACAAGTAACACATAAGGCACACACACACGTATATTAACACCAAAATTCGCGTAATTCGAGTCTCAAGTTCTATGATGATTAGATTAGCTCGATTATTGATTAATTGACTTTATCGCATTGTTACTTCCTATTATTCACAGTCATAAAGTGGTTCACATCGATAAATAAACTTCGATTAATTCGATTGCACTTAATTACTCCACATAATACAACTTACGTAAACATAAACATAGAATAGACTAACTACGGTCAAAGGAGTCAATCTTGACTTTGACTTTAACTTTCGGTAACACGGGGTGTTACAGCCTCCCCTTGTTTAGGGAATTTCGTCCAGAAATTAGGCTGAAAGCTGCACAACACTGTGAATCACCTTTTGCTACTTTCTCTCTCTAGACTTTCACTTAAACAACTGCGGGTAATTCGCCTTCATGTCGCTTTCGAGTTCCCAAGTGAACTTTGCGCCTCGTTTGCCTTCCCATCGGACTTTCACAATAGGAATGCGCGAGCGTCTGAGTTGCTTGGTTTGGCGATCCATGATTTCGACAGGCTTCTCCACGAAGTGTAGCGTTTCGTTTATTTGAAGGTCGTCAAGAGGTACAATCAGTCCTGTTCAGCCAGGCATTTTCGGAGATTTGACACATGGAAAGTCGGGTGGACGTTACTAAGTTCCTCCGGTAGTTCGAGTCTGTAGGCGACTTTTCCGATCCTTTCCAAAATCTTAAAAGGTCCAACATATCGAGGCGCTAGTTTCCCTTTCCTACCGAATCTGACCACACTCTTCCAAGGTGATACCTTTAGGAGTACGTAGTCGCCAACGTCAAATTCCAGGGGCTTGCGTCTTCTATCGGCATAACTTTTCTGTCTACTTCGAGCTTTCAACAAGTTTTCTCGAATTTGGAGGACTTTGTCAGTCGTTTCTTGCAATAGCTCAGGACCGGTTAATTGCAAGTGACCGATCTCGTGCCACACAATAGGCGATCGACATCTCCTTCCATATAGGGCCTCGAATGGTGCCATCTGGATGCTGGTATGATAACTGTTGTTGTACGAGAATTTGACTAACGGCAGGTATTTATTCCAATTACCACTGAAGTCTATGACACACGCACGGAGCATGTCTTCAAGAGTACAGATCGTTCTTTCAGTATGTCCGTCGGTTTGAGGATGGAATGCGGTACTTAAGTTAAGCGACATACCAAGAGCTGCTTGAAACGTTTCCCACAATCGCAAGGTAAACCGAGCATCACAGTCAGAGATGATGTCAGAGGCGTACCGTGATTACAAAAGATCTCGTCGGTGTAGATTCGGGCTAGTCGTTCTACCTTGTAGTCTTCCCGTATTGGCAAAAAGTGAGCTGATTTGGTCAAACGATCAACGACAACCCAAATGCTGTCGTGACCTGATGACGTGGGCGGAAGTTTGGTTATGAAATCCATAGCTATACTCTCCCACTTCCATATAGGAATTGGGGGTTGTTCGATGTAACACCCCGAAAACGGGTTTGGTAATCATACTCCGTTAATACTAAAGGACGGGTAAATTGCCGTTAGTAGTAAAAATAACCCGGTAATTATTTGGATTTAAATAAGAAATCCTAATATTAAATACAAACGAATCAAAGTTTTAAGTAAATTGAGTCTCTAAGAGCCCGAGTTAACGGGACTTAAAATAAAAACGGGTTATAACTCCCGTGACCCACCAAGTAACTAGGAATATTAACCTAGTTAGTTGGCGTCTCGACATAATAGAACAAATATGGCTAAAATAACCAAACTATATGATTAACAAAAGTGGAGGGGCCTATGTTGTTAAAATTGAAACTTATATTATTAGTTTTAATTAAAAACAAAACCAAACACCCCCATTTGGATGTCTGGTCGATCAAGAACAGGAGAGGGCGACCTCCCTCATCCTCAAAACCCTAAAATTCACTAAACCCACAAATTGAAGGCTCAATCCAAGTTGAAATCAAAATCTGAACATGGAATCGTGATTACCTCGTCAAAAGGAGTCATAAGGTATGTGAATTTCATGAGAAATCTCTAGTTGAATTTCTGGGTGATCTTAGAAAATTCGAAATTGATGGTTGCATGTTTGTTATATGGATAGAATAGGAACATAGTAGTGTCTAGGAGTAAACCCTAGACAAGTATATGTTGAAATCATGCTTAGCTCAAGTTTTTGTTGATACCAAGAATAGTGTTATGATGTCAAGAACAAGCTTAAACTGAAAGCTGAATTCAAACGATTCTTGATCAGAATTTATAGCCGATTTGTATTGGCTGTAACCTGGACAAAACCTGATAAAATCATGTGTTTCTTGAGTCGAAAATGTAATTCCAGGAAATATCTTTAAAACCTCACTGGAATCGCATTTTTCGACGAAAATTGAGCGTTTTATGAATTTTCCCGTATCAAAGGTTCAGGCTACGTTTTCTGGCAGAATTTGCAGCCCATTACGAATGTCATAACTCAATTTAGGAATTGAGTTATGACCTCAAATTTGTACTGTAGAAAGTGCTAAGTGATTAGAAAAAATCGCCAATTGGAATTTCGTCAATCGGATAAACGAGGAATTTTAAATGAATTTTTCCGTAAGCTACAGTCAGAAGTGACGAATCTGATTGCAGCTTAGTTAATGAATTTTTACGAATTTTTGGTAAAGAGTTAGATCTTGAAATTTCAACACAAGGTCTAACCCTCCGAGTGGTACACCACATAAAAAAATCATAATTTTTGAAGACTTGCAAACAGGTTAAACAGGTCAACAAAAACAGCCTATTTTCTGTGATACAAAACTTGATTGTTGATGTTATAAATTATGCCCACAATGTTCATATGTTGAAACTATGAATGAAACGCGTAATTTCCTAATTGATTCAATTAGGGGTGATACGTGATAATACAGAATCTAATCACAATGTAGATTTTAGTTAATTTCACGTATCATATGATTAGAGGTAGTTAACTAGTAGAAAGTTAAAATTAACCAATGACGAAGTCGAATAATGATTTCGACATAGAAAATACGTAAGGTGGAATAGTCGTATTAGTTAATGACTAATCTAACCACCTTGTGAATGATGATGTTAGTTTGACGCTAAACGAGCTAGGTGGAAGCTTGAGGACGAAGCGGGTCAAACAAATCAATAAGGAAAAGTAAGGCATAGTTTGGATGCAAGGTAAGTAAAGCTTACACCTTTATCGTAGGATATGTATTTATCTATAGATTATAAATACGACCAGGTTATATTCAAATTATGATTTTGACACGAAAAGATACGGGTCGGAACGTATCAAAAGACGAAAAACCATGTTTAATGGTAAAAATGGGTGAAATGGTAATTTGGTCATGGGATGACATAAATAAAAATGAGTTTTTGAATGGCTACTTTCTAAGTAAGCTTAAACAAATAAAAAGGGTAAAATGGTGATCTAGTCAAATATAAGCGCGAAATGTTTGGTCGTTTAGACCAAACGGGTCAAATGGTAATGTTGATACCATTTAACAATTAACGACTAATAAGTGTTTGTGGAGTTTTATGCACACAGGATAAATCGGCCTATGAATTAGCGATGCTATGAATTAGCGATTATTGAGACAAGGTATTAAAACGGGTCAATATGTTGATCCGAACCAGGTACGCATATTGTGGGTTATAGATGAGTATACAGTAGATTGTGCATAACCAAGGGGAAAGATTTAAACTTAAAAAGTTTAAATCTTCGAAATAGGTCAAAAGAATTATGCGCATAGATTGGGTACTAGCTGCGTAATTCATAAAATTTACAAACCCGAATTAAAGAGTTTGAGATAAACATGTTGATGTATGCCTAATGGTTAATTAGAAACAAGCTTGTGGTTTAAAAAACTCGAACAGGTCAAAAGTCTTTAAAAATGAATTTTAAAGCCAAGGGCTCGAAGCCTATTAATTTGTGAATTCAGATGTTAAGTTTGAAAGCTACCGTAAGTTAAGGTAGCCACCGTAACTTACGGTAGCGAATAAATTGTTACGGCAGTTTTCTACTGCCTTACGGCAGACCAGTTTTGCCTATTGGCTACCGTAACTTACGGTGGCTACCGTAAGTTACGGTAGAGCCCAGTCACTTTTGCTGAATTTTGCATATCATAGTTAATCGAATCCGTTTTGAGCATAGTTTTGATTACGGCACGCGACGGGTGTAAAACCTGCAAATCCTTGTTATTTTAATTGTTTGATACATGGGACTTGTATTAACTTGTAAATAAACTATCAAAACTAACTTTTTGTTGGTTTTGATTCTAGGTGAATGTTATATGTTTCCGCATGAATATCAAGCCACAAGCAAGAACCGAACACACCTCTCAATGAAGCTTCCGCATTCGATCTAGTTTTCTTTTAATAAAAGTGGATTATGTAAACACTTTTAACGATGTTTTGGATGTTGTAAACATGTTTAAATACTTATGATGTAAAAGTTTTTGTTAAGTGGCATTTTTCATATAAAATGCTTACTTTAATGTTATGTAAATGTTAAAAATTATTATGGGTGTTACAAGTTGGTAATCAGAGCCCAAGGTTAAAAGAATAAGGTGTTCGGTTTGAGGCTTGATTGCAAATCCGGTAAGTACAAGTATGTTAATGGTTTAGCGTATTAAAGTGTTGTAAACAACACATAGGGTTATCGTGTAATACACGTTACCCTAATTAAAATGATTGATATAGTTGATGAAAATACGCGCGTTGACGCGTATAGTAGAAAAAGCCTTGTATTATAATACGGACGATTATTGAAGTTGATATTATTAACTCTTGTAAATGTTTTAGTTGAAGGACACTCGCATCTAAAGATAGCGGGAGTCTAACAAATTGCGGACTTGACGGGGGAACGGTCCAAAGTACGACAAGTAGAACATACTCACCAATGACCTAAATCACGTATCGATCGCGAACAAGGCTAATGGCAAGAGAAGCCCGTTAGGGCAAGCATTACCAGGTGCACATTTTAAATTTAATTGCACAAATAGTAATATGCAACAAATACGTAGATATTGAAAGTTGGATATGTAGATTAAAAACTTGGAAAAACCCGGATACAAAAATCTATCCGGGATATTGTTTCCAAGAGAAATAAATAGAGTTATTACTTACATGGGGCGTGATCTGAAAGTTATAAAAGGGCCATGTATGTCATGTGTTGATCGCCTACTATGGCCAAGTAGGTAGTGAACACATGATACCATGAACTTATTATGATGGACACACTTACACCCGATGTAGTAAGGACGGGGTGAGTGGGACAAATTAAAAAGTACCCAAATGAATCAGATAAGCAAAATATTTGATAATAATGTAAACGCACAGCCGAGTGACGGAAGCGTATTACATTAGGATAATGAGCCCGAGTGAAGGGACATAGAAACATGTAAAATGATTTAGACATGAATTGGGAGGGAGTGTACTTACACTCGAACCCAGAAAACGTAAACATGTAAAATGATTTAGACATGAATTGGGAGGGAGTGTACTTACACTCGAACCCAGAAAACGTAAACATGTAAAATGATTTAGACATGAATTGGGAGGGAGTGTACTTACACTCGAACCCAGAAAACGTAAACATGTAAAGTGATTTAGACATGTATTGGGAGGGAGTGTACTTACACTCGAACCCGGAAAACGCAAACATGTAAAGTGATTTAGACATGTATTGGGAGGGAGTGTACTTACACTCGAACCCGGAAAACGCAAACATGTAAAGTGATTTAGACAAGTATTGGGAGGGAGTGTACTTACACTCGAACCCGGAAAATACAAATATGTCCCTTTACGGGTCGTTTTGTAAAACTTCAAACTTAAAGACAAAGTCAGAAAAAAAAATGAAGCGAGGTCTTAATGCATACTGGGAGGGTTGCAATAATAACGACTTCGGTAAAACAACCGGTTAATGGGTAAGAATTAAACACATGCGTAAACCAAGAAACGTGAACGCGGGTTAAAAATTCAAAGGACTTGGATTATGAATTATGACCATAAATTTCGTAAAAGAAATTTTGAATAAATATGTTCAACTATTTTAAAGTTGAACGGGTCGAATATAATATTATGCCGGACGACATGAGTAAACGCAAGCAGAATAGTGGTAGCGTTAAAAACAAAAGAATAATGAGCCCGGTAATGGGACATAATCAAATATGAATGTATGTAAACTGGAAAATGGTGAGCATAAAATAAACCGACGCATAAGCGACGTGAGAAGTCATAAAGTCGGAAAATTTGTTCGAAAAGAAACAAATGTAGCTTTAGACTAAGGTCAAGGTCAAAGAAAATACCAAGGCGAAAATAAATGATTTTAAACAAAAACAGGATGCCTTGACACCAAACATGTATTTTAAGAATGACATGAGTAAGGAATGATCTACGGGATCAACCTAACCTTTGGGGTTATAAATAATGGAAAGGTCTACGAGACTAAAACAACCCACGGGTCATGACTAGAAAGAAACAGATTATAAGGACCCCGCCTTAAAGAGGTGAAAGTCTAATAAAATAGCCTATAAGGCAAAGTGATAAAACCTACGGGTTAATTAGACAAAGCGAAGGAATAAATTGAGGATCCCCGCATAAAACAAAGACTGTAAAACAATGAATTTTGGACTGTCGATATCCCGGTATGGATAATTGACAAAAGTTAAAAAGAAGATACTAAAACTAAAACTTCAGTTTTAATAAGAAATAACGTTCTTACAAATATAAATTCTAATAAGAGATACAAGTCTTGACACTAATAGGCGCAAGACGATATATTCGAAAAGAGATCTTTTCGAAAAAAAATGAAAGGTTGATATAAATCAAACATGATGTGACACGATCACGGGCAAGAAAGGCAATATGAAGTAGAATCACATTATAACCAAGCGAGTGGTAAAAAGTAACTGGACTAATAAGTCTAGTTAATGAGACCGGTTAAGGTCAGCAATTCAAATCAAGAAATTCGGTTTGCTCGTAAGCGGTAGATTTGGTATAATTGAACCTAATAAATAAATTTGAAAACAAAAGAATTTGTTGCTAAAAGTGAAAGATTTCACTAAAGACCTTAAACGGGTCAAAGTAACGGATTCATAAAGAATTCGATAGTATACGAAAGCGATGGATATCGCTAAGTTAACTAAACTAGTGGAAATAAAGAGATTACGTTATTTCAAGTTGCACTATGTCTTATGAGATACGTAGATAATTAGTGACCAAAAATATGTTACCATACTTATCTGGTAGTAATAACAATTGGTTAAAAGTGTAAGTAATGTTTAAAAGATTTCTCGGGTCAAATACATTGAGTTTAAACTCAATGAATTATGTAAGAAAAGGTTTCGAGGACGAAACCTCTCTAAGGGAGGTAGACTTGTAACACCCCGAAAACGGGTTTGGTAATCATACTCCGTTAATACTAAAGGACGGGTAAATTGCCGTTAGTAGTAAAAATAACCCGGTAATTATTTGGATTTAAATAAGAAATCCTAATATTAAATACAAACGAATCAAAATTTTAAGGAAATTGAGTCTATAAGAGCCCGAGTTAACGGGACTTAAAATAAAAACGGGTTATAACTCCCGGACCCACCAAGTAACTAGGAATATTAACCTAGTTAGTTGGCGTCTCGACATAATAGAACAAATATGGCTAAAATAACCAAACTATATGATTAACAAAAGTGGAGAGGCCTATGTTGTTAAAATTGAAACTTATATTATTAGTTTTAATTAAAAACAAAACCAAACACCCCCATTTGGATGTCTGGTCGATCAAGAACAGGAGAGGGCGACCTCCCTCATCCTCAAAACCCTAAAATTCACTAAACCCACAAATTGAAGGCTCAATCCAAGTTGAAATCAAAATCTGAACATGGAATCGTGATTACCTCGTCAAAAGGAGTCATAAGGTATGTGAATTTCATGAGAAATCTCTAGTTGAATTTCTGGGTGATCTTAGAAAATTCGAAATTGATGGTTGCATGTTTGTTATATGGATAGAATAGGAACATAGTAGTGTCTAGGAGTAAACCCTAGACAAGTATATGTTGAAATCATGCTTAGCTCAAGTTTTTGTTGATACCAAATTCATGTATGAGATGTTTTTAGCGTTTTAATTGCAAAAGAATAGTGTTATGATGTCAAGAACAAGCTTAAACTGAAAGCTGAATTCAAACGATTCTTGATCAGAATTTACAGCCGATTTGTATTGGCTGTAACCTGGACAAAACCTGATAAAATCATGTGTTTCTTGAGTCTAAAATGTAATTCCAGGAAATATCTTTAAAACCTCACTGGAATCGCATTTTTCGACGAAAATTGAGCGTTTTATGAATTTTCCCGTATCAAAGGTTCAAGCTGCGTTTTCTGGCAGAATTTGCAGCCCATTACGAATGTCATAACTCAATTTAGGAATTGAGTTATGACCTCAAATTTGTACTGTAGAAAGTGCTAAGTGATTAGAAAAATCGCCAATTGGAATTTCGTCAATCGGATAAACGAGGAATTTTAAATGAATTTTTCCGTAAGCTGCAGTCAGAAGTGACGAATCTGATTGCAGCTTAGTTAATGAATTTTTACGAATTTTTGGTAAAGAGTTAGATCTTGAAATTTCAACACAAGGTCTAACCCTCCGAGTGGTACACCACATAAAAAAATCATAATTTTTGAAGACTTGCAAACAGGTTAAACAGGTCAACAAAAACAGCCTATTTTCTGTGATACAAAACTTGATTGTTGATGTTATAAATTATGCCCACAATGTTCATATGTTGAAACTATGAATGAAACGCGTAATTTCCTAATTGATTCAATTAGGGGGTGATACGTGATAATACGGAATCTAATCACAATGTAGATTTTAGTTAATTTCACGTATCATATGATTAGAGGTAGTTAACTAGTAGAAAGTTAAAATTAACCAATGACGAAGTCGAATAATGATTTCGACATAGAAAATACGTAAGGTGGAATAGTCGTATTAGTTAATGACTAATCTAACCACCTTGTGAATGATGATGTTAGTTTGACGCTAAACGAGCTAGGTGGAAGCTTGAGGACGAAGCGGGTCAAACAAATCAATAAGGAAAAGTAAGGCATAGTTTGGATGCGAGGTAAGTAAAGCTTACACCTTTATCGTAGGATATGTATTTATCTATAGATTATAAATACGACCAGGTTATATTCAAATTATGATTTTGACACGAAAAGATACGGGTCGGAACGTATCAAAAGACGAAAAACCATGTTTAATGGTAAAAATGGGTGAAATGGTAATTTGGTCATGGGATGACATAAATAAAAATGAGTTTTTGAATGGCTACTTTCTAAGTAAGCTTAAACGAATAAAAAGGGTAAAATGGTGATCTAGTCAAATATAAGCGCGAAATGTTTGGTCGTTTAGACCAAACGGGTCAAATGGTAATGTTGATACCATTTAACAATTAACGACTAATAAGTGTTTGTGGAGTTTTATGCACACAGGATAAATCGGCCTATGAATTAGCGATGCTATGAATTAGCGATTATTGAGACAAGGTATTAAAACGGGTCAATATGTTGATCCGAACCAGGTACGCATATTGTGGGTTATAGATGAGTATACAGTAGATTGTGCATAACCAAGGGGAAAGATTTAAACTTAAAAAGTTTAAATCTTCGAAATAGGTCAAAAGAATTATGCGCATAGATTGGGTACTAGCTGCGTAATTCATAAAATTTACAAAACCGAATTAAAGAGTTTGAGATAAACATGTTGATGTATGCTTAATGGTTAATTAGAAACAAGCTTGTGGTTTAAAAAACTCGAACAGGTCAAAAGTCTTTAAAAATGAATTTTAAAGCCAAGGGCTCGAAGCCTATTAATTTGTGAATTCAGATGTTAAGTTTGAAAGCTACCGTAAGTTAAGGTAGCCACCGTAACTTACGGTAGCGAATAAATTGTTACGGCAGTTTTCTACTGCCTTACGGCAGACCAGTTTTGCCCAGTGGCTACCGTAACTTACGGTGGCTACCGTAAGTTACGGTAGAGCCCAGTCACTTTTGCTGAATTTTGCATATCATAGTTAATCGAATCCGTTTTGAGCATAGTTTCGATTACGGCACGCGACGGGTGTAAAACCTGCAAATCCTTGTTATTTTAATTGTTTGATACATGGGACTTGTATTAACTTGTAAATAAACTATCAAAACTAACTTTTTGTTGGTTTTGATTCTAGGTGAATGTTATATGCTTCCGCATGAAGATCAAGCCACAAGCAAGAACCGAACACACCTCTCAATGAAGCTTCCGCATTCGATCTAGTTTTCTTTTAATAAAAGTGGATTATGTAAACACTTTTAACGATGTTTTGGATGTTGTAAACATGTTTAAATACTTATGATGTAAAAGTTTTTGTTAAGTGGCATTTTTCATATAAAATGCTTACTTTAATGTTATGTAAATGTTAAAAATTATTATGGGTGTTACATTCGAGTAAGCCAGAGGGTCTTTGATGTTCAGCCTTGACTCTTGCACAAGTCAGGCATCTTCCGACACAGAGAGCGATATCCCTTTTCATGCCCGTCCACCAGTACTTGTAGCGAATATCCTGGTACATTTTATCGGCACCGGGATGAATAGAATACCGGCATTTGTGGGATTCGTCCATTAAAATCTTTCGCAATTCGGTCCGCTTAGGGATCCAAATTCGGTCCAGAAAATAGAAGATCCCATTCGATTTGCTTACAAGTTGAGCTCCATCGTGATAGATTCTCTCCTTCTTCAAGGTGCGTTCATTAAAACAAGCATGTTGGGCTTCACGGATGAGGGTTTCGAGATCGTGTTGGGCTTGGGTATTACGAGTGCTGAGCAAATAGCTCCGTCTGCTGAGCGCGTCGGCAATGACATTTGCCTTGCCTGGGTGATATCGAATCTCATAGTCGTAATCGTTGAAGAGTTCTACCCATCGGCGTTGACGCATATTAAGTTCTTTCTGATCAAAGATATGTTGTAAATTCCTGTGATCGGTGAAGATCGTACACTTGGTACCATACAGGTAGTGTCGCCAAATCTTTAATGCAAAAACAACTGCGCCTAGCTCGAGATCATGGGTTGTATAGTTCTTCTCGTGGATTTTGAGCTGTCGAGAAGCGTAGGCTATAACCTTGTTTCGTTGCATGAGAACACAACTAAGACCAAGGTTGGAAGCATCACAGTAGACAATGAAACCGTCATTCCCATCGGGCAATGTGAGAACAGGAGCATTGCAAAGCTTGTACTTGAGGGTTTGGAAAGCAGACACTTGTTCAGTTCCCCAAACAAAAGACCTGTCTTTATGCGTAAAAGCGGTAAGCGGCACAGCGATCTTAGAGAATCCTTCGATAAATCGTCGATACTAGCCCGCTAATCCGAGAAAAGAACGGACTTCAGACGGGTTCTTTGGCGTAATCCAACTCTTAACTGCTTCAATCTTCACAGGATCGACATGGATACCTTGACTATTCACGATGTGACCCAGAAACTGAACTTCTTCTAACCAGAATTCGCACTTGGAGAACTTGGCATAGTGTCGGTTCCCCTGGAGTAACTCAAGAACCAAACGTAGATGTTGCGCGTGTTCGGCTTTCGATTTGGAATAGATCAAGACATCGTTGATGAACACGATGACGAAACGGTCGAGATAAGGTTTACACACGTGATTCATCAGATCCATGAAAACCACGGGTGCGTTGGTTAGACCAAAAGGCATAACAACGAACTCATAGTGGTCGTAACGAGTGCGAAAAGCGGTTTTAGGTATATCTTCTTCCTGGATGCGTAGCTGGTGATAGCCTGAGCGTAGATCGATCTTCGAGAAACACGTAGCACCTTGCAGCTGGTCAAATAAATCGTTGATACGGGGTAGGGGATAACGGTTCTTGATGGTTAACTTATTCAATTCCCAGTAGTCGATACACATCCTGAACGGCCCATCCTTCTTTTTGACGAAAAGGACTGGTGCGCCCCAAGGAGAGGTGCTCGGGCGAATAAAGCGTTTTTCAAGTAATTCCTGGAGTTGGATCGATAGTTTCCGCATTTCGGATGGCGCGAGTCGATAAGGGGCTTTGGCTACGGGGTTAGCTCCAGGAATGAGGTCGATACGGAAGTCGATATCACGACTTGGCGGGAGTCCTGGGAGATCATCAGGAAACACGTGAGGGAATTCACAAACAACAGGTACCTGGTCTACCGCCATTTCTTTCTTTTCTTTCTCCGCTACTACAATGTTAGCCAAGAAAGCTCTGTATTCCTTGCGGAGATACTTGCTAGCTTGAACACACGACATGAGCTTAAGACCTTTCGAAGCAGTTTCGCCATAGACACATAATAAATTACCATTCGCGAGTGAGAATCGAATCATCTTGTCGAAGCACACAACTTCAGCATGGTTTTCGCGAAGAAAGTCCATGCCTACTATGACGTCAAAACTTCCGAGCTGCATCGGAATGAGGTCGATTGGGAAGATGTGATTGTTGAGCTCGAGAGTACAATCACGAAGAACAGAATTAACGGCGAAAGTTCTTCCAGTGGCGACTTCAACTTCGAATGACGAGGGGAGATAAGAGCGTTTACGACTAAGGAGCTTCTCGATTTCAAACGACACAAAGCAGTTATCGGCTCCAGTATCAAACAAACATGATGCATAAATACCATTCACGAGGAACGTACCATTAACCACGTTGTTGTTAGCCTGGGCTTGACTAGCATTGATGTTGAAGGTTCTTGCGCGTGCTGCTTGTTGATGTTGTTGATGCTGTTGAGGTTGCTGCTGCTGCTGGGGCTCTTGCTTCACCACCCTGTTCGGGCACATGTTTGCAAAGTGGTTGGTCACCACATGCAAAACAGACTCGAGCATTGATCGCGGGTGCTTGAGCTGCGTGTTGGCCTTGCGGGGCTGGGAGTAGAGCTTGATGAGCAATGGCAGGAGCTGCGGTGTTACGGGGACCATAGCGACAGTTGGCAGTGAAATGACCGTACAAATTGCAATGAGCGTAGAAACGATAGGCAAGACCCACCGGATGATGATACGAGCATGTCGGGCAGAGCGGGTGGGGACCTGTGTAAGCACGCTTTGCTGGCAGCGCTTGAGTAACTGGTGCTGGTCGATGATGAGACTGCTGCTGAGCCGGTACGGCCTGCAGAGGAGGAGCAGTGGTAGTGACAACACAGTTCTTGTTGTTGGAGCTGCTGTTGTTGTTTTGCTTCTTCTTGCGGCGTGATGACTTGGATGGTTGAGCAGTGGCGGCTTCGGCGGTTGGTGCAGTGGTGGCTTGATGCAGAGACTTGGAGGGCTTATCCCAGAAACCAACTTTTACTCGCTTGTCGTTGATCTCGGCGGCAAGCAAGTAAGTCTCTTCAATCGATGAGGTCTTCGCGGCGTGAACAAAATCGGCAACACAATCTGGTAGAGCTCGAATGTACTTCTTGATGGCCATGTCTGACGTCTTGACTTGATCGGGACAAATGATGCTGAGCTGTTTAAAGCGAGCAGTTAGGGCTGCGTTATCTCCATCCTTCTGCTTAATGTTCCAAAACTCGTCCTCCAGCTTTTGGCGTTCATGGGGAGGGCAGAATTCGTCCATCATAATGGCTTTCAGCTCTTTCCATGTCAGCTCATTAGCTACATCATTCCCACGTTTGTTTCGCTCGGCCGTCCACCAGTCTATAGCTCAGGACTGGAAGACGCCGGTTGCGTTTAGGGTACGGAGATTTTCTGGACAGTCGCTTTGGCGCAGAGTGACTTCGATGGAATCAAACCATTGAAACATAGCTATTAGGCCATCTTCTCCGGTGAATTCCTTTAGTCCGCATGCCTTAAACTGTTTGAAACTGAAAACAGTCTTGGTAGCATCTTTGGGAGCTTTAGTTCTCGACTCCTCAGATGATTTGCTGATGTTTTCATAGACATCGCTCACAGCTTTTGCTACTTGTTTGGCGATGATAGCAGCAAGACGTCTGTCTCTCTTTTCTTGGCGGGTAAGTGGGGTTCGGTGTCCAGATGACGACATGGTCTGCAACAGACATCGTCGTAGGTCTCAGACACATCAAAATCGAATCTCACCTCACACGTCTACTACTTACTAAAGCTTAGGAACACGTCGAAATACGTATCGCATAAACACATAAGCACATAACCACAGATTCACGTAGTCACAGAAGCACATAAGCACGTAGGCACGTAGAGCACAGAGACACATAAACACAGAAGCACATACACATTTAATCACAGATGCAGTCAGAATACAGAAACCTATCATTCAAAGCTCGCGTGTCGTTTGTAGATATAGCATATCGAGTAGTAAAGCATAATCGTATGGCATGTCGAGTATAGTATAAGCGTATATCGCAGCATAATTCGTCTAGATTGTAGCGACTTGTCAGCGAGATGTGGCGAGTGTTGTGAGATCAGCGGAAGAAAGAGGTGTTAAATCGAAACCAGTGGTATCTCAAAACACTAACAAATAAGCACAAAACCATATAAACACATAAACTACCCATAAAATCGATGGGTGTCAGAGTTGGCAATTGCGAGCTCAGAATCGAAACACATAAAATCGAGAAATAGATTGTCTGCGGCTATTAGACATTGACTACCCAAAGCGATTCGACTATTCTCAAGAACTTGTCATCACATTTCGACTTTCGGAATCGGCCTCTGCCTCGATTCTTGGGCATTCGGCGCACATCCCTTGAGCCATACTCGTGAGTTCAGTTCGTTGGAGTCCGTCGAGGCCTTGGTGAGAGTTTTGGTAAAATCACGGGCAAGCTGGCAAGGTTAGGGTTTCACCCCTGGCTTGACAACTTTTCCTTGATTTTGGTAAAAATAGAGGAGATTATTCATCAAAATATGGATTTCACTCCTGATTTGGTATAATCTCCCGTAGAACAAGCGTTCATTATTAAAAGAAATAATGAAGAAGTCATTGATAAGTTTGATAAAACAGCAGTGATCAAGCAACTTAGTCGAGAGTTTGCGGTTTTCACACCTAATCTCGACTAAACCTCTTGAAAAATCGAGTGCAGTGATAGTGTAGAGTAAGCGAGAGATAGCACATAAACTTGGTCTGTTGGTTCCTAACTATAGTCTAGGTCTCTAAGACATCGACCCGGACTAGGTCGTGTCTAGCGTAATTCCCTATAGTTATGGCTCTGATACCAATCTGTCACACCCCAACCGATGGCGGAATCATCAGGGCATGGCACTGAGCGAAACAGATTGTCCAGAAGTTTCCATAACAACTATCATTACTATTCAATTTATATAATACGTCCCATACCGTACCTCAAATAGCAAACAAATTATTACAGATAACATCTAGTCAAATATTCTGTTCCGACAACTCAGATTTAAATATAAATACATCAATTGTTTATCTGCTTCTAGAGACCCATAATTTGACCACTACAGACAACTATTTGTTGGGCTCTAGAGCTTTATTCTAGCCTCGCTTTCCTAGCAGATAAGCATCTTAAACACCTGTCACATACGTTGAAATAAAGTCAATACATAAAATGTAAAGGTGAGCATACAAGTTTGATAATAGCATATAGAGTTTGAAATAGTTTACGCATAACCAGCACGTACACAGAGGAAAACGAAGCATGTTAATTATCGACATGGATCTATCGATACCAATGACTGCGGGTTGACTGCCCGAGGCAGTTCTCAATACATGATTATCACTGTAATCCATGCAAGTAATTGTCCTTAACAACCCCCGTGTGAACGGGTGCTGAGTCCAAACTATAGTACTATCGTCGTTAAGGCAGGTAGACAGCATTCCACGTGTAAACATAACAACAAGCATTCATTTAGTCACGTAATACATGCGGTAACGGTTAGCGTTTAAAGTAATTGAGTAGTGTGATCGATTGTGGTTTAGAATAAGTAACGTATGTAACACCCAAAAGTGCTAAAGCAAAAAGGGTTCGAGTATACTCACAGTGATTGATGGATTGAAGGGAGCACTTGAGAGTAGGGTTAGCCTGAATAGTTCGATATCATAACGATAAGCAACGCATAAAACGGAAAACAAATGTCAGAGGGTCGGACAGCTGGTCGATTGGACGGTTGTCCGATCGGACGGCTGGCCGTTCGGCTTGACAGTCCGTTCGGACAGCTGTCCGGTCGGTCGATAGGCCGATCGGATGGCTGTTCGAGTGGATTGTTTCTTCCTCTGAGAAGGATGTGTTTGTGTATGATGGTTTGACTTTTGAAGTTTTCGTTGTAGCATTTGAAAACATTGAAGTATCTTTACCTTTCAGGTCAGTCGATCGGACAGTTGTTCGATCCGGCTAACCGATCGGTTAGGTACTTCAGCAGACAAGTTCTTGGCAGGGTGTCACCTGATCGGACGGCTATTCGATCGGGTGGCACTCCTAGTGCATTGTACAAGTTGAAAAATCGACTAAGTGTTGAAGCATAGTATCTCATGATCCGAAGAGTAATCCAATCGGACGGTAGTCCGATCGAACAACAGTTCGTTCAAAACTAGACTTCAATGAATTGCTCAAGTGTGGGACCATGTGCTAGTCGATCGGCTGGCCCGGTCGATCGGCTGACTGTCCGATCGGCTGGCTGTCCGTTCGGACAGCAGTCTGATCAGTCAGCATCCTGACCTGATCAGCTTGTTCGTCTAACACTTGGCTGTTCTGATCGTTTGTCGTTATATCGAGGTGTTTTAACAAGAGGTTGAACCATAGAACCCTCATTCTTACTTGTTTCTCCTACTCGGACAGGAATCACCCAAATCCGGCCGGTGAACTATTCGGAACAGAGTTTAACGTTTGTTGGGATTGAACCCTACCAGAGAAACAGATAATTAAAGCCAAAACTAGATCAGGTCAGTGGATCCGGAATAAGCAGATGTTATGCATACAAGTCTCTCCCCTTGAAAGTGGTTTCAACATCTGCTGACCTCCTATCTACTGATCATACAAACTGCTAACCTATAACTGCTGATCAAGTCAAAGACTGATGAAGAACTAAAGCCCTGCTGCCCAATCTACTGCCTTGAGTCAAGCACTGCTGATCATGACAAGTACTGCTGGGTTCACAGCAGTGGAAGGATGCAGCAGTAGTTTTGAAGCCACTGCTGGATCATCAAAGTCACCAGCAGTGGCTAGCTCAGATGATTCACATCTGCAGCCCTCACCACAATATGCCATTGTTCCATACCAAGGATAGTTAATCTTCTTGAAATCTCATCCACCAGATCAAATTATTGGCAACATCAATGAAGGGGTGCTCACAAGAAGTCAATCCCAAAACATTTGTCTTTTTGTTGGTTCTCTATCACTCCATCAGCCAGTCAAGTACCAAGAGGCACTGAAAGACAACAGCTGGGTAGAAGCCATGCAAGAGGAGCTCCAACAGTTCAAAAGACAACAAGTATGTGAGCTTGTACCACTGCCAGAAGGTGTATATTGGCACAAAGTGGGTCTTCAAAAACAAAACTGATGAAAGGGGCATTGTTGTCAAGAATAAAGCCAGGCTTGTGGTTCAAGGTTACAGACAAGAAGAGGGCATTGACTATGATGAAACATTTGCCCCTGTAGCAAGACTTGAAGCTATCAGACTCTTTCTGGCCTTTGTTGTCAACCACAACATCAAGGTGTATCAAATGGACATAAAATGTGCATTCCTCTATGGTAAGATTCAAGAAGAGGTTTATGTTTGTCAACCTCCAGGCTTTGAGGATCCATTTAATCCAAATCATGTCTACAAGCTGAACAAAGCTTTGTATGGCCTGAAACAAGCACCAAGGGCCTGGTATGAAACTCTTTCCACCTTTCTACTTTCCATTGGTTTCACCAGAGGCGGAAATGATAGAACACTGTTTTTAAAATGGAGAGGGAAGGACTTGATGATTGTCCAAATTTATGTGGATGACATCATTTTTGGAAGCACATGTAACAAAATGTGTGAAGAGTTTAGGCAACTCATGACAGCTGAGTTTGAAATGAGTGCAATGGGTGAACTCCAGTGTTTTCTTGGTCTCCAAGTAAAACAACTGCAAAATGGCACCTTTATCCATCAAGGCAAATATGCCAAAGAACTTTTAAAGAAATTTGATATGGATGATTGTAAGCCATGCAGTACACCCATTGCAACCAATAAACTAGTCATGTTTGATGAGAAGGATGAATTGGTTGATCAGACCTTATATAGAAGCATGATTGGGTCTTTACTGTACCTAACTGCATCTAGACCAGACATCATGTTTGCAACATGTGTCTGTGCAAGATCCCAATCAGCCCCTAGAAAGTCAAACCTTATTGCTGTAAAAAGGATGTTCAGATACCTCAAAGGTGCTCCCACACTTGGTATCTGGTATCCAGCTGATGGTAAAATTGAGCTTTCAGGTTTCTCAGATAGTGACTTTGCTGGATGTGACAAAACAAGGAAGTCCACTTCAGGAGGGTGCCAATTCCTAGGCAATTGCTTAGTGTCTTGGCAAAGCAAAAAGCAAGCAGCTGTTTCCACATCCACTGCTGAGGCAGAATATATAGCTGCTGCAAGCTGTACAGCCCAACTGCTCTGGCTTCAAAATCAGTTGCTGGATTTTGGTATCACTGCCTTGAAGACAGCACTCATGTTGGACAGCCAGGCAGCAGAAAATATCATCAAAAATCCAGTTTCTCATTCAACCACCAAACACATTGACATCAGACATCACTTTGTGAGAGATTGCTATGAAAAAGGTTTGATTTCTCTGCATTATGTCCCAACTAAGGATCAGCTGGCAGATGTGCTAACCAAAGCATTAGACACATCCACCTTTGAAACTTTGATCTCTAGGATTGGCATGCTAAACATGGAATAACAGGCAAAATCCTGTTTTTCTATGAATAAAAGCATTAAAATATTTTCAGAAAATCAAAAATCTATCCTTAAAAATAGCTAAAAATGAAGTTTTCATTAAAATCCTTAAAAGTCTGCCATAACCACTGATGAGTTCAAAAGTCTGTATTACTTCAAAAATCTGTCCACTGCTGAAAATCATCCCCTGCTCTCTCATTCCTTTGATAAACACTGTTGTTCAAAAGCAGTTTTGTATCCACTGATGACCTAGCCTCTGATAGCAAAAATCATCCACTGCCTTCAGTACCGTTACATCCACTGCCTTCATCAGTAATTTTCATAAAAGTACTGTCCTTCACTTCATCAGGGGATGGTACGTGGACAGTACATCGTGGTCAGACCTTTCGTAACCGCTGCCACGTCAGCATTCACTTTTCCACCATAAAACCCCCATTCTAAACCCAAACAGGGTTTACTGTCGAATTGAATTCTTAAAAATTCTCTTCTCAAAGCAGTTTCTTCAGCCTTTGTCAAATCTCTTCACAAATTTCTTCGATCGTCTTCTTCAAAATGACTAAATCGAAGTCCTCCGCAAAATCTTCCAAAGGGGCCTCTCAAAAGGCTAAACCCACAGAAATTCCACACAAACCCTCTCATAATCTTCTGGGTCTTCTCACAAAACCCGACACCATCGATACCTTTGATTCCATCCTCGATATGATCTCTGCGTCAAAGTACAAAACTTTGCTTACAGCAGATGCTCCCATCTACCTGCAAACCCAGAGAGAGTTTTAAAAAAATTGTACCCTTGACAAATAAGGCGAAGATGTCATAGCCATTAACTCTACTCTACAGGGAAAAGCAGTCCAAATAACACCACAATCCATATCAGAGGTCTTTCAGCTCGATGATCAGGAAGGTAAAAATTCTTTTCCTAAAAATGAGTTAAAAATTGACTTCATTGAAAGAGGGTATGCAGACACAATGATGAAGAGGGATACCTTACAAAAAGGTTTCTTCCCTCCTGCAACAAGGTTTTTATTCCATACCCTCCTTATGTGTGTTTCAAAAAAAACCAATTCTTTTAATGAAATACCATTGAAGATTCAAAACTTAGGATATGCTATTCTACAAGAAGAAAATTTTAACTATTCTAAGGAAATCTTCAATGATTTGGTTAAAAATGTTGAAACGAAATCTTCAATGATTCTTACTGTTTCAAGATTTCTAAGCTATTTTTTGAAAAGAAATTCAGTAAGGATGATATTTCTGTAATAAACCAAGGTGAATTTTTCCAAATGCACAGCTTAACTGCTGAAACTTTTACAAGAATGTCAATACCTTGCAAAACACAAGCAGAGGTGCCTGAGCAGAATTTAGCAGCAAACACTGCTCCTCAGGTATCTGCTGCTGAGCCCACTGCTCAAGGTGATCAAGGTAGCAAAACAACTGCTTTGAAACCCACACCTATAATCACCAAAAAGCCACAGAAAAAGAAAACTCAAAAACCCCCAAAACCTACCAAAAAGGCAACTCTGGAGGATGAGATACCAGAGAAACTGCCTATGACAAAACAAAAGTCACAAGAAACCACTGCTGCTACTTCCTCACAGCAGTTGGTAAAAATATCTCAAACCATGGCTGAAACTCCTCCTGCTTCTTCTAAAAAAGAACAGGTTGTACAAATAGGGACACCACATCATGATGCTCTGGAAGCACTTGTTTCCATCATCCACAGCCCATTGCCCGGGGTAAATTCTCTGTCTACACCTGCCCTCACATCCCCAATTCCACCAAATACAAAAATCGTGTTGGATGCAATTGATTTGAACCAGGCACAAACCAGTCCTTCTCAATCACCTGTTCATGAGAATATGCCTTAACAAAAGACTGGGCCTGATGCATCAATCTTTGCTAACCCACCAACACAACCTGAGGAGGTTACACCCCTTGAGTTACAAGTAACTCTTGGTGGTATTCCAAGTGAAGCAGCCACTACAAGTGTTGAACCCACTGGTTTACACTTGGACAGTGGTTACATCAATAAGACTTCCTTGGATGCAATTCCTTCTATAACACCTCTGATATCTACTAGTGAGTTTGTTCTGACCACTGGTTCCATCAAAAGACTATCAAGTGTTGAAGGAAGAAGACCCCAGTACCAAGAAAAAGGGGCATCAGTTGTTGATGTTTGGAGTACACTCCCTACCTCAACCTCTGATAAAACCACTGCTAGTGGGAAATCAGATGATCCCATTAAATTGGGTGATGGTTTAAAGTACCGTGAATTGACGAAACGTGTTGAAAAACTGGATACTTCGGTTGCAGAAATCAAAGAAATGCTGCAACAGTTGTTAACAGTACAAAAGGTGCAATCCCCTGCTGATACAACAGTTGTTCCACCTCAAACATCTGCTCCACAAGCATCTGTTGCAAATGAGCTCTGGAACTTCTTTCAATCTTTTCTCCAACAACAACAACAAAAAGCTGCTCAGCAACATGAAAAACATGTCCAAGAGCTGAGAAACACAATGGAGTCTAGGTTCAAGAACACACAAGCTGATATCAAGGCTATAAAGGCCCATCTATTGCAAACCACTGGCACTGTTCCTCCAACTGTTCTTTTTCTTGATGAACTCCCCCCCAGATAATGCCAAAAAGGGGGAGAAAATTCGGGAGTGGAGGAAGAAAGGGATTGATAATGGTCTGTATATTGAGCTAGAAAAGGATGCTATGCTCAGAAAAATCCCCTTGCCAGATGGTAGCAAGAAGGTTGATGTTACTCGAAATGCACTTGATGAAGGAGTAGCAAGTGTAAAAAGAGATAGAGCGGCAAAGGATATGTCAAGGTGGAATGAAGAAAAAAGAGCTTACATGGAGCTGAATGCGCAGGGTTGTTCTGGGTTAAAGGATGTTCAAAATCCTGTGCCAAAAAGAAATCTTACTAGAAAAGTAAGGAAACCCAAGTCCACACCATCCAGACTCACTAAGCATACTTCAAAACCACCATCCAAAAGCCACCAACATCAAACCTCCACCCAAACAGTTGCTGAAACTCCTGCTGTATCAACATCTGCTGGTACTTCAGTTGTCTCAACAACTGCTCTCACTACAACACACGCCACTTCAACACACACTACAACCACTGCCTTAGCACCACCACCACCATCACCACTTAAAACAACATCTCCACCATCACCTCCTGTCAAAAAGCAGAAGACAGCAGATGTTACAACATCTGTTGTAATGACAACAGTGGTTGAAACACTAGTTGTTTCAACAACTGTTAGTCAATCACAAACCACTGCCTCTCATATCACCACCACTGTTCCACTCAAAACATCATTTGCCTCTCCTACAATTAAAGGAGAAGGGTTATAATACCAGATGATGATTCTCCATCACCACCACCAACATCATCAAAACCTCTAGCACTTGTCACAATTCCAAATCTCATTCCTCTCTCTTCAGCTCAAATTCAAAAGCCATTACCTCCTGCAGGTGTTTTATTTCCTTTGGAACTCATAGCAGTTAGGGAAGAAATCAAATCTTTCTATTATGAGGATGACCCTGCTAAAAGGAGTTTGCCATCAGTTGAAGGATATCCCAGGCCAAACAATATTGAAGAATATTTGAAAATCAAGGCCAAGCAAGCAGAAGATATCTCAAATAAGAATAAACAAGGGAAATCTAATAGAGAATTTCAGAAAAATTATTAGTTTCTCCTCACACATGTCAGATCTTTGGAGCAATTTGCTAAAAATGTATGTCAGCAAATCTCAGAAAAGGCAGATGAGTCCATGAGAAAAGACTACATTGATAACATCATGGCCTACAAGAAATACAAAGGAGAGAGATATATGTACAAAGACTGGACCATTTCTGAGCTCGAAAATGAAGCAGCCAGGATTCAAGAAATGATAAAAAATAAGGTCAAGCAGACTCCTCCTGAAAAATTCAAAGAGTTTGAATCTGACAAAGCTTTAGAGTTGAAGAGAATGAAAGAGGAGCTGATAGCAGCTGATTATGGGTCAAAGAATTCTGTATCAAAGTGGGGAGAAGATAGGGTCAGGGCCACCTACAAAAAGTTGGAGGAACTTAGGAAGAAAGATCCAACAGTTCCACAAAAGCCTGACTATTCCAAAGCAGAGGGCTCAACAAGACCACCAAAGCTGCATGTCAAAAGAACCACTGCTCCAGCTGGTGCTGCCATCTACAAAAGAAGGAATCAAAACCAGATGGGTGCTGAAACAATCCAAGAACTAATGGCTGGTGATGCTCTTGTAAAAGAGGGCATTAAGATAATGATTAAAGAAGAATCTGGATTGGAAAAATCTGCAAGTACTGTTCAGACAGTCATGAATAGGCCTGCATCACTAAACTCCTCATCCAATAAAAATCTCCCAAGAAACCCACCAGGCTCAAAAGTACTAAAGTGGAAAACTGATAAACAGACCCACGTACTGACAGTGTTCAAGTCTAGTGGAGAAGTGAAGAAATTAACAAGGGAACAAGCTCTTGGCCAGAGTCTTGAAGATTTGCAGGATCTCCTTGATCTTCCACTTAGCAGGGATGATGATGACACAGATGCCTTAACCTTTGAATTACAACTCAAAGGGCAAATAAGGGAACTGCTGATGAGGCAATAAAGATCTACAATAATGAGGAGTTTTGGCATTATCTGTTCCAGGGGGAGATTGTTGGGATTGAACCCTGCCAGAGGAACAGATAATTAAAGCCAAAACTAGATTAGGTCAGTGGATCCAGAATAAGCAGATGTTATGCATACAAGTCTCTCCCCTTGAAAGTGGTTTCAACATCTGCTGACCTCCTATCTACTGATCATACAAACTGCTGACCTATAACTGCTGATCAAGTTAAAGACTGATGAAGAACTAAAGCCCTGCTGCCCAATCTACTGCCTTGAGTCAAGCACTGCTGATCATGACAAGTACTGCTGGGTTCACAGCAGTGGAAGGATGCAGCAGTAGTTTTGTTTACTTTATGTAATGAATTGTAATAACAGTAGTTAGTATAGCAGAGGTTGTATAGATCAGAGGTTAGAGTTTGTTAGGAGGTTATATATCCCTTTCATAGTGACGTCAGCTTAGATGCTTCAGTGGTTTGCTCGTGCCTATAAATAGAACAGTGCTCTGTACTGTTCTGTTTAGCTCTTTCACCATCTTCTTCCTGCACGAACAAATACTGTGAGCTCGGGCTGAGGGGGAGTTTGTATTCATTCATGCATTGTAATCGTTATTGAAATAAATTCAATCTTTCGGTTCTTTGTGGAAAATGTTTGATTAAAGCAATTCTCCTGTTTGATTGTGTACAAAGTTTGTTTCCATTATAATTCCGCTGCACAACTCATTCATCTTCATCTTATTTCAAACGTAAAACACAATCAAAACCAAACTCAGATCCTAACAACGTTTAACCCGAAATCGGTGAACCATGTGGATAGAATCCGGATCTTGAGTCATGCAACCACCGGAATGATTAGCAAGTCGGCAGAAGCTCCGTTTCTATCGGTTTGAAGGCATTGAGTGTAAAAGAGTTGAAAGAAAGTTGGAAAACCATCTTTCAATCCTTTTCACCGTGTAAATGTTTAGATCTATGAAAGATCCTTGTTTGTTTATGTGGAAATCGGCTAGATCTAAGTGATTCTTGGTGGATTGAGGCCAAAACATGAAGTTCTTCAAGAACACGATGATGACATCTTCCTATAACACTTGAATCTTGATGATTTCACGGTTAGAAATCAAGATTTGAAAGATAGAAAGGTGTAGGAGTGCGTGTAGATCAAGAAAGTGCAAGATTTAGGATGAAATCTTACCGGAATCGGAAGGAATCTGAGAAAAGGAGGGGAGCACGAGCTGGTCGGTCAGAGGTTTCCAAAAGTAGAAAGTTTGAGAGTGACAAGGGGTATTTATAGGATGCCATAAGAGGAAAGTGTTGGCCGATCGATCAGGCAGCACGATCGGACAGCCTGTCCGATCGGACAGCAGTCCGATCGGCTGACATATCGATCGGCTGGTAGCCTGATCGTTCAGCTGCACGATTCAAGTGTTCGGTGCGACGATTTTTGATTTTTCGATCTTGATTGCGATTGATGAGAATACGATAGAGTTTCCTATTCAAATTACTTTTAATCCCTACCACTATATCTAACATACAATCATCTATATCTCGCGTTATCTCTTCTCCACCAATTATCATGATTCGATTCCGATTGAGTTCGATTGAGTTTCGATTTCGAGTCGAGTTTCGATTGATTACCACACATAACATAAAGTAAACACGCACAAGTAACATATAAGGCACACACACACGTATATTAACACCAAAATTCGCGTAATTCGAGTCTCGAGTTCGATGATGATTAGATTAGCTCGATTATTGATTAATTGACTTTATCGCATTGTTACTTCCTATTATTCACAGTCGTAAAGCAGTTCGCATCGATAAATAAACTTCGATTAATTCGATTGCACTTAATTACTCCACATAATACAACTAACGTAAACATAAACATAGAATAGACTAACTACGGTCAAAGGAGTCAATCTTGACTTTGACTTTGACTTTGACTTTCGGTAACACGGGGTGTTATAATGATGGCTTATATGACTTCGATTTTGAGAAGAATGTCACTGATACCACCACTACTGAAGATATCTTTGAATTTAATGTTGATACTCAAAGAATTGACTTGGAAACCACCACTGCAGATGTACCAGTTACGAATGTTGTTTCTGATCCTGTCATCGGGACAATGCCACCTGTTACCTCTGAAACTGAAGGACCATCTGGAATTATTCATAACGAGCCTGGTAGTTCAAGTGGTAAGAGGATTGAAAAGCCATTGAGGATGTTATTTGATGACGATTCAAGTGATGATGATGAGTTCATCAGTATGAGGGAAATGAAGAAACGACTAGTTGTGCTTGAGCAAGATTCGATCCATAAAGATGCTAAGATCATTCAACTTGAAGATACTATAGTGCAAAAGAATCAACAAATTGATCAGCTTCAAGGAGACATCAATTTGTTGTTCAACATGGTTTATGATCTGCGTGGAAAGTTGGAAAAGAAGTTTGGTAGAGAGTTCTCTGATCCAACTGATGTGGAAAGTCGAAGAAAAACCGATGAAGATAGAGCAAGAGCTTTTGCTAAGGATGATGCTGAACGGAGTGCTGCTATGGAGCATTATTTCACTAAAGTTACTGATGTAGAGGCTGACAGGGCAAAGGCTGAAAGAATCAAGAAGAAAAGAGAGTTCGTTATTCTGAAAAATAAGAATATCAATCCAGAAGATGAAGATGCTAATGCTACTCATCACTTGATGGATGTTGGTGAAACTGTTTATGATAAAGTTGGGAATCGTTCTGGAGTAGTAAGCTAGGGTTTTGATCATGACAGACGAAGATGGTGGATTAAAAGAAAGGTTGGACCTGTTGAATGGTATAAGAATCCCGCTCAGTTCCAGACATTTACAAAGGTAGATTTGATCAATTTGTCAAAGTCACCTTATGTGGATGATCAGCCTGGTGGTCGTGGATATTTTTTTTGAAAGATTACAGAGGGAAGTTGCTCGCAATTTTCCTTCGATGCATACTGCTGAATCAATTGTTACACCAGCTAAAGGCATTAGAGATCCATACACCAACAAGCGGATGAAGATTGTGCACTGGCCACCTACTGATAAGGAAAAGACTATTCCTTTTGTCAAAAGGATTCCAAAAGGTGCTCTGAAGACCTTGCATTTTTGGGCTTATGATGAGCGTCTAGGGCAAGCAGTGATGGTGTGTGATGTTGAAGTGACTTTTTCATATGGTTGACCAAGTTGATCTGCTGAATCTTGCCTATGAAGATTTGGAAGTGCTAGCTCGTAATCAGATTAGAGCTACTGAGAAATACGAAGAAATCGCTAAAGGATGGACTGCTGTTGTTGCTTCAACCATTCATATTCGCACAAAAGGGTTTGGTGGTCTCAAGGATCGTTTGGGTGGTGACAGTGAACGTTGAAGTCTCAAGAACCTCTATGCATAAACCTAGGGGAGATTGTTGGAACCTGAAGGTTTATACATAGAGGGTTATAAAGTTTAAAGGTTAATTAGTATGTTTTGTTCATTAGACTTTTGGGTCGATATGTATTAGTTGGGTCGTGTAGGTGGTTTCGAGTGGGCCTTAGGGTTTAGACCCATGTGATTAGTATTTAAGTAAGCCTCAACCTATTGGTTGAGGTTGATCAGTTGTCGAGAACAAGAAGGGCCAGCCGAAACCAGTTTTGTGTCTTGTATCCGTCACCTTCAATCAGTGAATGCAAGATATCTTGGTTTGTTTTAATTACTTTTAGTGTTTCGGTTATATTTGTTCTTAAATCCACTTGTGTTTGATTTCCGCTCTTACACAAGTTTCTGTTTGATATCATTGAAAGATCCTCAAGGGTTTTACAAAATATAGGAAAAAAGAGGAGTGTAAGGGTATCTTGGGAATATCATATTTATTGAGTTTCTCTCTTCACATGCAAGACACATACATATTTCACCCTCATTTTTTAAACGTTCATAACTTTTTTATACAACATTATTTTTCATAAAAATTTCACTATAAAATCGAGCGTTTTTTTTTTATCTTTAATTTGAGTACCATATTACTATATAAAATATGACGACTAAAAAACCCACAAAAATGTGTTATATTTCTATCTTGTATAACATTTTTTGTACTGGATTTTTGTACTATATTTTTGTGCTAAATTTTTTGTGCTGAATTTTTTTGCCTTAAAATTTTTTTTCTCAATTTTTTATGTTGGATTTTGTGTACTATTTTTTTGCTGAATTTTTTCGTGCTATATTTTTTTGTACTAGATTTTTTGTGCTATATTTTTTGTACTGCATTTTTTGTGCTATATTTTTTTGTGCTGCATTTTTTATGTTATATTTTTTTTGTACTTGATTTTTTGTGCTAGATTTTTCGTACTGTATTTTTTGTTGTATTTTTTAGAAAACAAAAGGGTGTCACATGTCATTTTCACACTCCTATAAGGAGCAAAATGTCCTTCATTCCTACTTATATGGAGTGTCACATGGCATCATCACAATCCTTCTTAGGCTACTTAGGAGACTGAGGGTGGTCCGTGATGAAGGTTCCATCACGAGTGATGAGCATCGGAACACCACTGCCACCATTAAGTTTCACGCGTTAAACTTATAACTCGTGAAAAAGTTCACGCGTTGAACTTCAACAAATTTGGACATGCAGCATCTATATAATCCACTAACAACATCTTTGTATTACACTTGTCACCCCTACACTTATACTTTTATCCCAAAAACACCCCCACTCCCCTAAGTGATGTACTACAATTTTTCTCAAATCTTTATCAATGTTTTCTTTTTATTTAAATCTGGAGTGAAGTTTTTAAATTTTAAAACTGTAATTTATTTTTTAAATAACTTTTCATATTTTTTTAGAACCGAAATCCACAAAGTGGAGCGAGTGAGGCGACTATCATGCAACAAGCCACCGAAGAATATTTTAATGAAATTTATAATTTAGTGTTTTATTGTTAATTTCTAGTTTAAAAAAAATTGTGAGTGATGGAATTCCATCATGAAGAGGTATGGTCCCAATTCTTTGCCTACATGGCAAGGACCACACCACTTTTTCATCTAACATGGCGCCTACCTCAGCAAGTGCATTCAGAAGCTTCCAGAAGCTTCTGGAAGACTTCAAGGTGGCACCAAAAGATGCTCCTCCCGACAGGAAGGACAACACGTGTCACCAGTCACCAAGCGCCATGTGGACCTGCAGCAAATCCAGGAGCAGACCGACAACAGCAGTACGACGTCTCCAGCATGGGCAAATATAGGCGCGTCACGTGTACCACCACCCTGACCACAGCAGAGGGGACCAAGAGGATATTCCCCTTGGTTGGACAGCTGACGCCCTATAGCAGCTGGCAAGGTTGCTCCTCCCTCCTTCACCCTCCGGCTATAAATAGGACCCTTCATCATTCAGGTTAATTCTATTCTACTCTCCACACTCTCACACTCAACACACACTGTTTTATTCATCAGAACAGTACTTATTCTCACGCCGGAGCCTGGTTAAGAGGAAAACCCCCATATTCCCCTCTTAACGAGCTAACGGTGTTGCTGTTTTGCAGGACCATAGCCATTCGACGAGCAGAGAAGGAGATTGAACCCACAGAAGAGACAATCCCACAGATTAACCTTAGTGTTAACCTGTGTTTCATCACTAGTGATGACCACCGCCACTAAAAAATGCTTGTGAGTGATAGAATAGTGGTTGCTGACATGACGGAAAATGATTGGATTTTTATGAGTGATGGAATTCTATCAGTAGGAACACCCCACTTTCCTTAGACAAAATCTACTTTTTAATGAATCTTTCCCCTTTAATAACCTATTGTTTAAATGATTTATACGGAGAGCAAATAACTCAATTTTACATCTTTATTAAAACTATTTAGATTAATATAATATGTGTGACCCATTTATAACTTGGGCATTTTGAATAAATTGATGGTTTATATTCCTAAACTTGAAATTCAAAATTGTCAATGCTCTTACTGGCAACTCGGGTTATGGAAGTCCATGAACGATGACATGGCACATGACGAATGAATGTAGCACGGACACGTAACGTGTGTGTCTATAGTGAATATTATTTTTATATGTTTTGCGGTGTTCGTGGGACTACTGCGATGTTAAACTAGACGGAATCTACTAGTTCGATGGGTGTTGAGTGGCGGATCTAGGAAATTATTATAGGGGCAACGTTTTAAAGATAAAGGGGTAACGAAATCGAAAAAACGTGGGTGTCCCCTCCTACCCTGCTATCATCTATGTTCTTGGGTTCTTGGAGTTCGAATCGATTTTATTACTTGGCAAAATAATCATATTTGGATTGTATATTTGTTAGAGAAAATGAAATATGACGGTGACCACAACCGTGGTGACAGGAAGTCTATATGGTGAAAGAGCGAAAGATTTTGTTCTTTTGCGTTACATTTTCAAATCAACACATAGTTAACTATTGAATTTTAGATTTCAATGTATTACCCCCAAACAAACAAGTTCAGATTTTGATTTGACCAAGTAAAGTAAGGAAAAAAACATTACAAACTATATAAATTAAACATTTATGAAAAAAAAAAAAAAAAAAAAAAAAAAAAAAAAACTATGTCACCTCCTCCATGTTCTTCCATTACTAGTCTCTTGTGGGTGTCCTGTAACAATATATAAATCAAACATTAATAATGAACAATGAAAATTTGGTTGAGTATATATTGATAAACTTACTGTTCAATACATTGCTTGGTAGCATACGACGTCGTGAGTACGCTTCAAAGAAGACCTTATTCTCTTTAAGCAACTCATCCCAAACTATATCAAATTTTCCGACCAATATAAATATCAAAACAATAATTTAGTATGAACTATGAAGAACGTTTAACCACTAGTTATTTAGTATGAACTATGAAGAACATTTAACCACTAGTTATGTGATTTGATGATAAAATTATAACTTATATGAAGCTTTACACAGAAAGTTAAAAGAGAAAATACAGTCACACATTCGACCTATAAATTAAATTAAAAAATTCACTAATTAATCTCAAATAATTTTAGTGGGTTAAGTTATTCTACAAAGTCTCCTTAAAAAAAGAAGTGTAAGAAAACATTATAGAGTGACAAGTGTCCAATAACCTAAAACCTAAACTCACTGCATCACCACCCAAAACCTAAACACCCACCCCTACCCAAAAACCTAACCCCCCCCCTCCCCCCACACACACACACACACAATAAATGCTAAAAACTAAATCATAAAGCTAAACCACACAACTAAATGCTAAAAAAATCTAGAAAACACACAATTTTTTTTAATATATATATATTTTTTAAAATCGTTACTTTTCGTCACCACAATAAAAAAGGGTGGAGAGGGGGAGGGGGGGGAGGTTAGGTTTTTGGGTGGTTGGTGTTTAGGAATTTTTTTTTTTTTTTTTTTTTGTAGTAGATTTATTTTTAGGAGCCTTTGTACACTTCTTATTTTAAGAGTTTTTGTATTTGATTCTAAACCTAATTTTAGTATATATAGTTTATTTTTTAGAACTTGTAACATCAAATAAATAATTTATGTTTTTTTAGTTTAATATAAGTCTCATGTATTACAAAAGTTTCAAGGAACATAGATGTTTGATATAAGTCACATGTATTATAAAAGTTTGAAGGAACGTAGATTACAATAGTGTATCTAACTCATCACAACGGTGCGTCCACTTCTTGAGTTTGATTTATTGTTGTAATGAATCTTGATGCACGTATACAAGTGTACGTCTTATCCATTACAAGAGTATGCTCAGTTGAATACTCAAATGCCAAACAAATGTAAAAACACAAGTAATTCTAAAAAAAATACGAATATACTTCCAAACTATACCTGTAAAGGTAACAAGAGGACTAATATTAGCATGCTTAGCAAGCGTCCTCATGCATTCATCCCGACCCATACGGAAAACTATGCACCTTTCTATTAGATGATGCACCTATAAATACAAAACTTTTAATACATGTGAGCATGTATAATGTGTATGTATGTGTGTACGTACGTATATATGTTTGTAGGACTTACCATTCTAATGAAGCCCTGAGGATTGCAATCTAAGCATGGTAGCTTATGGCCATGAGGGTGGAAATGTAAGCATGATGGTTTGTGGATTTGAAGCCTTCTCATATCTTCTTCTCACTGTATATGTTATATCTGTTTCGCTACATTTATATATGTGTCAAGTAAATATCTTGTAGGTGTCACCAAAAGTGCAACTATTTAGATATTTTATGGATCAGATATTTTTATTTAATTATTTAAAAGTTAAATGTGATATTAAATCTGGTTATCCATAGGGATATCCAAGTGAAGGGCCAAAAAAGCATGAGAAATCCTATCTATTTGTGATAAGTCGTCTTCTTATTATCTTATGCTGGGCCCTGGGACATTTACTATAAGTGGGCCGGATATCATTACGTGTCCATAACCTATAAACCCAATGGAACAAGTTTTTGATTAGTCCAATAAAAACTAAAAAGGCCCATATACCCATGGAGCATAAAATTCTCATTAGATTTGTTTCATTTGGATTATTTATTTATTTATTTTTTGCATGTGGATTAGGGAACTTGATTAAGGTTGTTTAATAAGGTCGTAAACAAGCGATAAAAGTTTAAATCGAACTGAGTTTGAATCTAATTTGAAACTTCTTTAGTAAATAAGCCTTTTGCTATACTAAATTTGATTAGGCACGTGAGTTTAAACAAGTCTATTATTTTTATAAATATAATAATAATAAATTTTAATATAATAAATATATTACACTAAATTATACTATTATATAGATAATGTTTATAAAATAAATAAAGAATGTTTATTATGTTATATATAGCTATAACTATAAATAGTTAGCAAAATAATTATGCATTAAAAAAATAATAAAGAATAAACGATTCAAACACGGAAAAGCTCTAGCTTTGGATATAGGAATCAAAATAAGTCGAGCATGGGCTATGATGCGGCTCATGTACACCCCTAGTTGTTCGTAAGTTGAATCAAAACTAACATCAACTCGGACTTGAGTTCGTTATAGATAGTTATCTCCTATTGAAAGCTTAGCTTGTATTTAACTCCACTCAATTCAACTCGTGACTTAATAAGTTTAACTTTTTTTTTTCAAATTTCAATAATTTTACATCTCTTTATAAAAATCTCAAATCCCAAGAAAGCTAAAATTTCAAATTAGGAAAAAACCCTCAAATTATCTACTAGAACTTCTTGGAAGTTTACAACAAGACTAAATTCAATAAGAAAATACAAATTATTTATCCTAAAAATATAAGAATTTCCGTTTTAAAAAAATACTAGCAAGTTGAGTTAATAAGACAAAAGATCAAATACAAAGTATCTTATCGTACAAGACGTACGAATAGAGTGGAAAAATAAAAAAAAAAAACGCGGTATCATTTTCGTAATTATTTTACTCATAGGGTAATTATCAAAATTACTCTACAAATGATCTTGTAGGGTAATTTTGATAACATAATTACTCTACAAGTGATCTTGTATGGTAATTTTGATAATTACCCTATGAGTAAAATAATTACGAAAATGTCACCACGTTTTTTACCTTTTCACCCTATTCGTACGTTTTGTACGATAAAGCGTATGTGTAAAGGATCTTTACTTAATAATCGAGTCCGAGTAACGTGTAAGTTCGTCCACGAACAAGATCTAGAGGACTTACTTGTCATTTATCAAGTCTTAAAGGGTGAAATAGGAATTTAGTAACTCAATTATATTATATATGTATAGTTTTCGAAGGATGATGGATAGTAATTCCAATTTTAAAACTTTATATAGCTTTTTAATTATTATATTAATATATTTTTTAATATTTATTTTTTACTTTTAATATATTTTAATTTTTTTCCTATTTACTTTTAGCTTTTAACGTATTTTTATTTTTCCTTTTCTAAAAACCATATTTTCTTTATTATTTATTTTGTTTTTCATAATATTTTCTTCTTTTTCTAAATTTACCTTCACTTTATCAATTAATTTGATATTTCTTTAATAAATTATGTTCGTTAATTTTTTTCTAAAAACTTAAGTACATAGTTGAGCTTACTTTTTACCCTCGATTAATATAAGTTTTATTAAAAACGAATTTATATTCAAAAATAAAGTATTTATTTGCTATCGTAAAATGATACGATGATAAACTGAACCGATTCTAACGGTTTGGTTTTCTAAAGAGTAAACTGCTAAATTCGTCCCTGAGGTTTGACTCAAATTGCTAGATCAGTCCAAAATCAAGTTTTGTTGCTAAAACAGTCCCTGAGCCTAGTTTCTATTGCTATTTCAGTCCAATAAATTAACACCGTTAGAACCTCAGTTAATGAATGGGTAAAACTGCTAAATTCGTCCCTGAGGTTTGATTCAAGTTGCTAGATCAGTCCAGAATCAAGTTTTTGAATTTGTTAATTATAAACTTATTTAGGTATATAATTTTTCTAGACTTGCATTAATTTTTTGAATTTGTTAATTATAAACTTATTTAGATTATAAACTTATTTAGGTATATAATTTTTCTAGACTTGCATTAATTTTTTGAATTTGTTAATTATAAACTTATTTAGATTATAAACTTATTTAGGTATATAATTTGTTAATTATAACTCAATACTATTTAGATTAAGTGTGATCTTATTTAGATACTTACGTATATAACTACTAAATATTTACAAAGTTATAACAATAATAATACCCAAAAACAGTTTAAGGCGGGTCCAGTTATATTTATGTTCGTTGAATAAATTATTAATATCACAAGAGAAAAAAAATGGTAAATGACAGGTTCTTAATGCATCAATACTTGTACCAAATGCATTATATATTTTCTTAAATGTCTTAAAATTTAAGATAAATTACAAGTCTACCCTAAATATATAATTTAAATTTGTGTTTAGTTATAAAAATATAAACAGAATGTAGCTCTTTTGGAGAGCGCAATTTTATTTGACCTGTCTTAAACACTGGTTTGACACGACATGTTGTCTGACCTCACCTGAATGATAATATTATTAAATACGAAACCACTTAATTAAGTAGAAAAAATGAATAAAAGAACTTTATAATACAAATATTAAATTAAAATAATTGATAAATATTAAACATTAAATATTACGATTTAAATAAAAATAAATAAAAATTATATTAATTTCTTAATATTTAAATTTACATATAATGTTTGTATTTTTCATAACTAAATATTGTTTAAATTAACTGTTGTCTTATTTAAATCCTTAAATAAATACTAAATATTTACATGGTAACAACAACAACAATAACAACATCAAAATAAAATCAGTATTTAAGGTTGGGCCGGTTAAATTGTGCTCTTCAAAAAAGCTACATTTATATTTTTAAAACTAATTTTATTTAAATTAAGTATTATCTTATTTAAATACTTAAGTATATAATTAGTAAACATTTAATGATAATAATAATAATCAAAATAACTAACAAATAATTTTTCTAGACTTGCAAATTATATACCTAAATAAGTTTATAATCTAAATAAGTTTATAACTAACAAATTCAAAAAATTAATGCAAGTCTAGAAAAATTATATACCTAAATAAATTTATAATTAACAAATTCAAAAAACTTGATTTTGGACTGATCTAGCAACTTGAATTAAATCTCAGGGACGAATTTAGCAGTTTTACCCATTCATTAACTGAGGTTCTAACGGTGTTAATTTATTGGACTGAAATAGCAACAAAAACTAGGCTCAGGGACTGTTTTAGCAACAAAACTTGATTTTGGACTGATCTAGAGAGTCAAACCTCAGGGTCGAATTTAGCAGTTTACTCTTTTCTAAACAACATTCTACATTTTCAAATAACGTTTGTTTTACTTTATCGTTTGCTCCGTCTCGCCGCAACGCGCGACTGGAAAAAAAAAAAAAAAAAAAAAAAACTAGTTGTAATTACTCACATTCACATAAACCCTAACCCCTGATTTTGGAGAACACACACTCATACACGCTGCCGGAATCAGGTACATACTCTGTAATCATCAGCAATTGCACACACATTAATCCTATAACTTGTAATCAGATCACGAATCTCCTTCCCCCTTCATAAAAGTCTGAAACATATGTATATTTTCGTCAATTCAGTTAAATTGTTTTCTTTTCAGCATTGTTCTACTATGTTTTCAATATAGGAATAGTTGACTCTACATCATCACTCATCAAAACCTATATTAATTCATGAAATTTTGAATTTACACTTGCAGAGCTTGTTACATATATATTTACCAAAATATCCAGTTAGTAGCCAGCCTGTACCAAGATCCAAAGGATGTTGCTTACTGATTCAACAAAGAAATTATCGTTTAACCGAAAAATCAGCGATGGCGATTTGGTTATAGTATACGAGAAACACGACACCATGAAGGCTGTAAAAGTAAGCGAGAAGTCTGTTCTCGAGAACCGATTCGGTGTGTTTAAACACTCGGATTGGATTGGGAAACCGTTCGGCTGCAAAGTGTCTAGTCACAAGGGCGGTTTTGTTTACTTGCTGGCTCCGACACCGGAGTTATGGACGTTAGTTTTAAGCCACAGAACTCAAATCCTTTACATTGCGGATATAAGTTTTGTGGTCATGTATTTAGAATTGATTCCCGGTTGTGTGGTGCTGGAATCCGGGACTGGAAGTGGATCATTGACGACTTCGTTGGCAAGGGCGATTGCTCCTATGGGTCATGTGTATACGTTTGATTTTCATGAGCAGAGGGCTGAGGCTGCTAGAGCGGATTTTGAGAAGACGGGTTTGAGTAGTTTGGTGACGGTGGGAGTTAGAGATATTCAGGGTGAGGGGTTTCCGAAAGATTTGGTTGGTGTTGCAGATGCGGTGTTTTTGGATCTGCCGCAGCCTTGGCTTGCTATACCGTCTGCTGGAGAAATGTTGAAACCAGATGGTGTTTTGTGCTCGTTCTCGCCTTGCATTGAACAAGTACAACGTTCGTCTGAAACTCTGACATCGAAGTTTACTGGTATACAAACATAACTCTCCGTTCTTTATTAAATTTTCAAGCTTTTTAAGGTCCAGTGTATAGAGAACTTAATATTTTAAGACCTTGATATTTCTTTTATTATATGTGACAATTTCAACCCATTTGCTTATTAATGGGTTGATCCGGGTTATGTTTAATCTCTAATGGGTCGAATGGGACAAAGGTAAAAAGAACTTGATCAAATGAAGTGTATTTTTAATGCATAATACTTTATAATTTTTTTTAAGAAAGTTAAGTTTTGTACTTATTTATAACACGCAGATTATTCTAAAAGAAGATTTTGGAGAAAAAAAAATTGTGTGGGGTCAACCCAGTCAACCCGATCTGTTTTGACCCGTACAGAAACATTATCTGTTTTGCCAGCTCTAGTATAAAAAGAATGCTATAATTGAAAAAAAAATGTCTGTATGAATCTGTATAAAACTAAAGTGATGTGAAATGTAATTTAAATGCTGGATATTATGCAGATATAAGAACATTCGAGGTGCTTCTGCGCACATATGAAGTTCGAGAAGTGAAAATGGATCAATGTCAAAGTGAAGAAGGTACTCCTGGGTCCCACCGCCCAAGCAAGAGGAAGCACCGTGCAAGTGAAGCAAGTCATTGGCAACAAGATAGTTCCGGTTCACCTGTTGTGATGGCTAGACCGTCTAGCGAGGCAAGAGGTCACACCGGATATTTAACATTTGCTAGACTCAGATGTGTTGAATGATCTAGACTTGCTAATTGTGGAGAGCAGTTGGTTGTTTTTGGCACAATGTATGTCTTGAATGAGGCTTGATAACTAGCACTTTGTTTTGCATTTTTGTTGACCAAACGTGTTACAACTGACAATAGAGACCGTTGACGTGGTTTTTTTTTATAAGAACATCCGTGTACTTTACTCATCGAGATATTTCAGCTCATACTGACTAAAGCTTTTGTATAATTGAGGTTGTTTTCTTATTAAGATTTTTAAGCTATTAGACCACTCAACTCAAGCGCAAATATCTTCCCGGAACCTAGCTCAACATTGAATCATGAAGGCATGTCAAGCTATTGAATTGCCCTCAAGCATAGGCTAGGGTGCTCACTAGTCACGTCTAGCTCAAGCCATGTCAGCTCTGTGGCTCTTCTCTTTTGCAGCGGCATTCACATGGCTAGTTGGATTTTCGACGTGAATATTCCGTCGGATGTGTCTTTTCTGTGAGGAGCACAACGAATCGGTGGAACACTTTTTTTATGGCATGCATGTTGTCAAATAGAATCTGGAGGGGTTGGTGCAACATTCCTCCGTTATACGTCTTCGCCTTCGCCTTCAAAGACCTTATTCATGGCCTTTTAATAATCACTTGTTGGTGCATATGGAAAGGGATAAATGAGGCAGTTTTTTCACAATATTAAGCATGGTCCGCAAGATATCTTAGGGGAAGTCAAGTCTAGAGGGTCTGTTTGGCAAAAAAATAGGTCTTTTAAATCAATACGTTGGGTCGGAGGTTTGTTGTATTGTTGGCTTTTTGCCCGTTTGGGTCAGAGGCGTGTTAGTGAAGTTTATTTTTCAAAAAAAAGTTGGATTTTCGACGCAGCCAAAAGATCACATGTTTGTCTATCAAAACAATTCCATAGAATATACCAATATCACGACATAATACACGCAGAGGTAACAAAACGCATTTTAAGCGCAATACTTTATCCTGCCATAAAGGCATGAAGAATATAACAGAAATCTATTATATAGCGCGGTCCAGAAGTAAAAACATAAACTAAACCAGGCTCATACAGAAAACAGTTAAAAGACTTTTATTGATAAAGCATCTCCAGAAAATCCATCTCTTTCTGGAAATCAAACTCCAACTGACTAGTCAAATGAGATGGCACAGGGTCAAACTCAAAACAGCTCTCGTTGACCGCTGGCGCGCCTGGTATGTAACCAAACATCGCACCTAAACCATAGTCCTCTATAGAAGATGAAAACGTCGCAGTCACACCAGACGAGAAGCTTGTTTGCAGAGACGTGATTGGTGCGATTGGTGCAATAACAACCTGTGAATTATTATCAGCGTTACGTTTGATATTGATCTGATCTTCAGATGAAGAAGAAGAAGATGATGAAGGGACACTCCTGATGTACTCTTGCAAGAGGGACTGGCACTTTGTTTTGCCACGCCTCCGGGATGACAGCTGGCGCCTTTTGGTAGCATTCCAGTGGTTTTTTATGGTGTTTTCGCTCCTACCTGGTAACCTCCTTGCTATTTCTGACCATTTGTTTCCAACTTCTTTGTGAATCGCAATCAGTAACTTGTCTTCTTCCTCGGACCATGCATCTTTCTGTCGATTTTTTTTAACAATCAATGATACCATAAGAACTAGAGATGGTAAAATGGGCGGGTTGGGTAACGAGTCAAAATGTGGTGGGTCGGGCCATAGCTCTTTTATAATGGATCAGGTTTGGTTGGCCTCACAATGCTTTCTTGTTGTACCTTTTCATTGTTTTTGTATATCATTAATGTAATAAATATGTTTTAAAACTATATGCTTAAGATATTTAACTTTTTTTTTTTTTTTGACACTTTCAATCTGACCTGCCAACATTTTCCTTTACCTTTCTTAAGTAATGTATTATATATGATTAACAACTATAATATTAAGGTATTAAACTACTTTTTTCGAATATTTAGATTTAAGAAGTTGTAAGCATGTAAATACACTTCGGGTCACTTTCAACCCTTTAACCCGTTATGTCCTATTTCCGGTTTTAGCTAAGTTTATATAAACTTTACTAGTTTGACCAATCACGTAAACAGGTCAAAATTGTCACCTCTAATAAGAACTCATACGGGTCATATAAAATCTTAATCTTTTTGAATAATGGAACCAGAGGCTTCTGGGCTGGATGGACTAATTCAGAAATTAAAGGATACCGTAATATCTGGCCTCAGATGGTTTTGCCATCTATCTCGGCACTGCTTGGCGATCCTTCCGGGAAGCTTTTCCGCAACCCTGGACCATTTGCTGTCCCCATACTGCTTCACCAACTGCACCAACAACCTTCAAATAAACACATCCTATTAAAATATATACCGAAAAAGCCTCGATGAAAATTAGAAAAAAAAAATCAATATTTAGAAAAAAAATAATTAAGTGTGTTTTTTTAGGTTGATCATGAGAACCAGTTAGGGAAAACTCACAGGGCCCACGAATACCCTGCTAACCAGTGGGACTAGTGGATGCAAGTGTTACCTGTCTTCTTGGGAATTCCATTGTCCTTTAACGATTAGACTTTTCCGACAACTTTTGCTACCCTTCCTTCTGCCCTTAGTCTTCCTACCATTTCCTTTCATTTGAAGCCCGTTATCAGCCGAGGTCAAGCAAGAAACTTGTTGAGATGAATGTCCGAACGTCGATCCAAACATTTGAAAGTTGAATGCATCCATTGGTTCCTAATGATCTCGATAAGGAGATGAAGCATATATAGAGATAAGGAGATGAAGCATTTATTGAATAAGCTTGATATGGATTAAATTGATGAGAAAGGATTTTGGTTGAGAATTTGGTAATTCAGATATGTTGTTTCCCTACAAGTAATTCATAGATGGTAAAGTGGATTGTGTTATGAAAGCAGAGTGTATTAAAAGCTTATTCTTCTCATTTATTTCACAAAATTTACCAAATTTTGCTACACAGATGTGTTGAAGTTACCATGAACAATTCTTTGCATAAGTTGATTATTCGTATTTCTTGAGTTCGACCCTTGTGTGTGAAGAGAGCACGCCTCTTCTTTCCCCAATCACGACGTGAGACTAAACCATGATTACCAAAAATCAAAAATTAACTTGGTTTGAGTGTTAGACGGAAATCACAGGCTGCAAGAAGGCGTGATTGCAGTGTATAAACTTTAAGGTCACATGAAACACAAAAATCTATCTTAATGATCTGTTGACATGCAGCGGCGTGCGTGGTGACGGTGGCAACCAGTGGTGTGGTGACAGCGGCAGTAGTGATAGACATCGGCCGGACCAATTCTAAGTTGGCTAGTATAGAAATCTTGGTCATCTTTTCTATTTAATGAATAGAGAGTGCTTTAAAATCAGATGTTTTGAGTTTGTTCTCTCAGGTGCAAGTGTTTGTCATACAAACATGATCATTTACCACAAGGTTTCCAAGAACATAAAAGTAAAAGTGATATAATCTGCACCAGGATTTAAAACGCCATCTTTAATAGCGAAAATGGACAAAAATAAGACCATTACTAGAATGTGTTCCTCAGTTTTACATTTATAAGTTTGTTTTAACAAACAATTTTTAAAAAATAGTACAAAACAACAAACAAATTTAGAATACACTAAACAACACAAACCATCTACACTTCGTCTGAAATCAGATGCCTAAAATAGGGTCTCCTACTTCCAAAACCATGTTCGTTGACCCAAAAAAATAATAAATGGCAAGCCATCATCAGAGCTTAATCCCGGATCAGGCCTTCCTCATCTTCATCAGAAGGACGAAAACGAGGGCCGTTTGATCTAGGTGGCTTATCAAACCTCTCAGGGCTGCGGCTACGACTGCCCCTACCCCATCCTGAACCGTATTTGCCAGGTGGACTTCTGCTCCTGCCTCGCTTCTCTCCAGCACCCGCAATGCTTTCATGGAAGCTCCTATGATTGTAACCACCCCTATTGCTGCAATAAATAAAACGAGTTAACTGCCATTTTCGTCCCTGTGCTTTGGTCACTTTGGCCATTTCAGTCCATTTTTCAAAAATGCGCCATTTTCGTCCCCCACGTTCTGGAAAGGTGCCATTTCAGTCCAAAAATCATAACCCAGTTAAGTCAGTTAGTAAATAAGGACTGATTGTGTAAATTTGTAAAATAAAGGACCATTTAAGTAAATATTAAACACCACCACCACTAGCCCTGCCACCACCACCACTCCGCTGCCACCACCGCCACCACCGCCACCACAGCCCTGCCACCACCACCACAGCCCTGCCACCACCACCACCACCGCCACCACAGCCCTGCCACCACCACCACTCCACTGCCACCACCACTACCGCCACCGCCACCACAGCCCTGCCACCACCACCACAGCCCTGCCACCACAGCCCTGCCACCACCACCACAGCCCCGCCACCACCGCCACCACAGCCCTGCCACCACCACCACTCCGCTGCCACCACCACTCTCACAGATCGTAAACAACTCCCCACGCTTTGTAATTGTTCAATAAGCATGCCCAACACCACGTGAAATCGGAGTTTTTATAAAAAATTCAAAGTGGAGTTAATCCACAGAAGTTTGTCGATTAAGTGTCAAATTGTTGTGTTATTTAGAGTCCTTGAACCCATACGAAACTCTCACACCCTTCAAAATCCTTTACCCCTTCGAAAATACCCTCTGTTCATCGTCTGCAAGTCTCGCTTGAATACCCGTCGCCGGAGACTGTCGCCACGCCGTTGCACGCGATACCGGATCAGTTTTAATCACCCAATCGGTATGTTTATACTTGTACAATGTTTCTGCAAGTTTAATTTGAATATTATCCGGTATTGATCGAGAATTAGGCCGTTTGACTTCTGTTGACCGTTTTGGGGAAGACGATGAACAGTAGCATGGTCACCACCACCGCCGCCGGAACCACCACCATCAACGTCATCATCGGGGAAGGCAGCCCCACCGTCGCCGGTTCTCTCTCCCGCCTCGTTATCTCTCTCTCTCTCTCCGACTTTCTCCCTCTCTCGTCTGATATGATGATGAACCGGCTGTGGTGGCGGTGGTGGCAGGGCTGTGGTGGTGGTGGCAGGGCTGTGGTGGCGGTGGTAGTGGTGGTGGCAGCGGAGTGGTGGTGGTGGCAGGGCGGTGGTGGCGGTGGTGGTGGCAGCGGAGTGGTGGTGGTGTTTAATATTTACTTAAATGGTCCTTTATGTTACAAATTTACACAATCAGTCCTTATTTACTAACTGACTTAACTGGGTTATGATTTTTGGATTGAAATGGCACCTTTCCAGAACGTGGGGGACGAAAATGGCGCATTTTTGAAAAATGGACTGAAATGGCCAAAGTGACCAAACCACAGGGACGAAAATGGCAGTTAACTCTAAATAAAACCGATAGTAAAAAATGTATCCAAATTTGCATTTCAGGAAAGGAATCATAACAAAATAAAGAGCAAAATGCCATTTTCGTCCCTGAGGTTTGACTAGTTTTGCAACTTTCGTCTACAGGTTTGTTTTTCCGCATTTAGATCCAAATAGTTTGAAATTTTGCCATTTTCATCCCGACTTGTTAACTCCATCCATTATTCTTCGTTAAGTCAGGGGTATTACCGTCTTTTTACTTTTTTTATTAAGCTAGGGACGAAAATGGCATTTTACCCCAAAATAAATTTTGTTTTTGGTACCTGTCATGGGCTCCACCCCTCCCGGAGTTCCAACTACTCCTTCCACCAAAGCTTGAATCAGAGCGTCCTCCACGACCTCCGCCGCTACTCCTTCCACCAAAGCTTGAATCGGACCGTCCTCCACGACCTCCATCACGACTTCCGTAACTCGGACCAGAGCCCCAACGTCTAGACCGGCCGCCCATCCCACCGCTACGTGCCGCCATGTCTCGAAGTTCCTTCGGAACACGTTGATTTGCACCTTCCAATACTTTGACTAGATCAGAAGCATGTTTTGCGTCCTGTTCTGTGAAAAACGTATAAGCCTCTCCGGTCGCACCTGCCCTCCCGGTCCTTCCGATTCGGTGCACGTAGTCCTCCACTCCCGTAGGAAAGTCGTAATTGACCACCACCCTGTAAACAATTTATGTAAAAACAAAATTTAGCAATTACACAAATCTTAAATTGAAAGGTCAGTGCCAGCCACCTTTTTGATTTGACAAAAATCACCCCTCAACTCTTCTAAATTGATAAAATTCACCATTTCACCCCTCAAATTTCTAACTTGACAAAAAACAACTTTCTAAGACAAAGTCAAAATGACCCTCCTACTTTCTAACTTAGCAAAAAAGCCCCATACTTTCTAACTTCTCTTTAACCATCAAACCTTTGACATGTAACCCATTCTACCCCCAAACTTAGCTATAATGTCAAAGGTTAACTTTGTAAATGTCATTTTGACCCCCCTCAAGTTTCAAAAGTTTCAAGCTTACCCTAAAACTATTTCTTACGTTTTTATTTTGTAGATGTGTCGGTATAAATTCGAATCCGTCTACGCTTTAACGTAATTCTTGTTTGAAAATGAGTCGGGTCAATTATAAAATGTTTTTTGTGTACGTTTTGAATTGGATTACGTTTTGACTTGAATTTTTTTTGGAAAAAATCGTGTCAAATGTAACACACTTTGATTCGACGGTATAAATTTGAGTTATCATACGTTTTGACGTAAATTTAGTTCGAAAACGAGTATAATCGATTGTAGTCTATACGTTGTCATTTCGCATACGGCGCAGTGGGTAAAAAAACTAGTTGTATATTAATTAAAAAGATTTACATTGAATAAGTACACAAAATAACCAATTTTGTACCTGATGTCCTTGATATCTAATCCACGAGCAGCAACATCAGTTGCTACAAGCACAGGAGAGCGGCCACTGCGAAACTGATTCAACACGTAATCTCTTTCACCCTGAGATTTGTCTCCATGGATAGCAGCGGCAGCAAATTGACGGGTCAAGCTGCGAGCCAGCTGATCACACATCTTTTTGGTTGAGCAGAAGATGATGACCTTCGATCTCGGTTCTTGAGATCTTAAGATTAGTTCCAACCGTCTGTTTTTCTCCATTGGAGCCAAAACCTCAATATGCTGCAACCATAAATAACTCTCAATTACAAGATCTAACTGGTTTTTTTACCAACCGCGCGTTGCGGCAGCGCCATATGTGGCGTGATAAATTATAAGTTACAATCAACCCGACTCGTTTCCGAACTAAATTTACGTAAAAGCGTCGAGTAATCCAAATTCATATCACTGAATAAAAATTTATTATATTTGACCCGACTCGTTTCCCAACTAAATTTACATAAAGACGTAGAGTAATCCCAATTCATATCGTTGAATAAAAATTTATTATATTTGACCCTACTTGTTTCCAAACAAAATTTACGTCGAAACGTAGACCAACTCAACGTACATAAAAAATAAACACGTGCGTTGGCGTCATACGCGTCATGATAAAGTATAGACTACAATTGACCCAACTAGTTTCCCAAACTAAATTTACGCCGAAAGGTATAGTAACTCAAATTTATACCGTCGAATGAAAACGTATTATATTTCACCTGATTTGTTTCCAAACAAAATTTATGTCAAAACGTAGTTCAACTCAAAACGTACATAAAAATAAAACATTATATAATTGACCTGACTCGTCCCAAACAAAAATTACATTAAAGCGTAGATGAACTCGAATTTATACCAATATGTACGAATAAATAAAAACGTAAGAAATTAGTTTTAGGGTAAACTCGAAACTTTAGAATCTTGAAAGGGTCAAAGTGACATTTACAAAGTTAGGGGGTTAGTTTTGGAAATATCACAAAGCTTAAGGGTGCAAAGTAAGCCACCGACCTTTCTTTTTGAGGTATTATAAATAATATTTTTCAATAGGTAATAAATAAAAATAAAATAAGTACCTGAGTGATAGCCTTGTTGGCAACAAGCTCGTCGACATTGCCAATGTTGACCTGAATTGGATTAACCAACAAATCTGCAGCTATTTTGCGGACCTCCTTTGGCCAAGTGGCGGTGTACATAAGTGTCTGACGGCGAGCTGGCACCTCCTTAACAATTTTCCTGATCTGAGGTTCAAATCCCATGTCCAACATCCGATCAGCTTCATCCAACACCAAAAACGTAACTTGACTTAAGCTTAGTCTTCTCATCTCCAAAATATCGTTCAAACGACCAGGTGTTGCAACCACAATATCCGTCCCGCGATCTAATTCTCTTAGCTGGGGGCCCTTCGGTGCTCCTCCATACAAACACTACAGATCATTTTTTAAAGGAGTCAGAAATCAGAATACGTTCTTACAATCATATAAAGAATTTAAGAAAAAAAACAGAAAGGGGTCAAGGACCATACAGTGCACAGTATCTTTGATGATCTTCCAAACTTGACGGCTTCAGCTTGTATCTGGGTAGCTAATTCTCTGGTGGGTGATAAAACCAAAACAGTGGGACCCATTTGACGATTCTTGTGAACTCTTTTAAGGTGAATAAATGCAGGAATCAAGTAACCCAAGGTTTTTCCTGACCCCGTTTTTGCAATGGCTACAATGTCACGACTTTGAAGGGCAACAGGCCATGACTGTGCTTGTATTGGAGTCGGGGCTGTAAACCCAGCCTCAAGTACCTAAAAAAGCAAATCTGTAAGCTGCGATACGCATCGGATTGGATCCATGTTCTTTATGGGCTTGATCATCATGTGAGATTGATGCAAAGAAGTATCGCATCATCCCCACGAATCCAATCGGAGGGAGGCCTCTTCTTCAGACGGACCAAGCGGCAGGCAAACTGAATCATCATCACTGGAAGTCAGCCACCACACGACCATGGATGATTCGGAAAGCCCTTCGGGAAAATTGGTCCACCATTTAAGAGTAAACACTCCAGATATAATATGCAACCCCATTGTAAGAAGGTGGGGTGGCACAGCGTACGACATTTAGCTCCTCCCTGGAGCAAATATCGCACCTGGGACAAAAAGTAAAGATGGAAAAGCAAACATGAGTCTGAAAGTTGATGAAACTTCCGTAATGACAGATCAGCATGCATAAAACAGTTACAGTACCTAGTTTATATAAGTTACACAATAGCATGTTAATCAATGGGAGTGGAAATAAATGCAACAGAAAACATACCTCTCTAAGTAACTCAGATGGAAACCCGGTATCTTCAAATGATGTAAAAGGTGGAGGCACATTGTCTCCCTAAATAGTTAAAAACCAAGTGTCAGAACTAACATCTAAAACCATAAATAAATTAAGTTCTTTACTTCTACAAAAATTCAAAAATAAAAAACAAAATCTTGAGATGTTCATGTTGCTTATAAGAAGAAAGCGATGCATGCTATGAAGAACAGTTAGCGGGATAATGCATGATAAAAGTTTGATTTTCTTCTTTTCTTCATTTTTTTTGAACCAAATTAAATTCTGTTAGTTTTGAATGAACTAATGAAGATGGTTTTAATCGACCCAAATAACAGCTTTGATGTATGACTATATTACGAAGATCATGAAAAAAAACAAAGACAGTAGATGAACAAAAATGCCCATAAAAACACATTTGCCATTATGGTCATATGCATTAGTGTATAGCACATTTATAATGGAATAATGGATATTCGTCAAAGTTAACATTAACATTAGCAGAAAGAAGTAGTATCAACTGAACATCTTAGACCAAAAATGTTTATGCCATACTCTACACAAAGCAGCAAGCAATTATGCATGATCTAGTTCTATGAGCCGAAAACTTTTTCTATCAGAACATATGACATGGTCCTTTTGATGCTTACAGTTACAGTTATCTCATGCTGCTGGCGATAAGCATCTGGGGATAAACCACTTCCAACTGAAGGCCCATAAGGTCGTCCTGAAGTTCCTCCGGGTCCCGCAGCTACTGTCCCGCTTGAATGGCTGTGTGAATTATGGGACCCGCTTCTTGTACTCTAATCAAAACAAAGCCCTGACCAGTTAATATAGCATAACATATAATCTAAAGCAATAAACATAAGCAAAAGAGGACAAGTATACGTGAAGTCTGAAACTTAAGAAAAATCTAAACACTTTCCACAATACAAACATAGAACAAGCTAACTTCATGCACAAAAAATAGCATAATATCAAAATGCAGGTTTAAACACATACATCGTAGCCTCTTGTTCCAGATGAATGCTTTGATCCACCATTGCTGCTTCTACCGTATCTATAATCATCGACAGAGCCATTCTCTTGATGTGAAGACTTTTGCACCTGAACTGCAGAACTTATGGCCACTGAAGACGATTTGTGTGGTTGAGAAGAGCCCTTAGACCCTGAGGGCCGCTCATATTGAGTAACATTGGTCTCTGGGTTCCAATAGTAGAGATATCCAGTTGTACCGTCAACTAACCCTTTCCAAGGTTTAGGAAGGGTGGGGTCCTCTGGAGCGTAACGTGGAGCAGCAGTAGGTGTCGCTGCTGTCTCGGTCGCAGTAGCAGCCATATGAAAAATCGTTATCAATTCTCAAAAAGCCTACACCAAACAAATTTAAATAGTCAAATTGGTATACATAGTTTAAACACAATAAACAAAAGGCACATCATCAACGCGATAGATACAATTCCAAGTAATAAATGAATAAACAGTAACCTACGTACCATGCTCACACTAAACGACAAGCGAAAACGTCCCCTCAGATTCCGTAAACTAGGTTAACATTCGGAATAAGCATAAAGACTAGCAGAGGTTTAACTAATACTGGTATTGATAGGTTTCCAATATCATTAGAAAAGCTAAGGAACATAAACATGATAAAATGTGAGTCAAAAGATATGACTAATCAACAGAGGTTTCCAGCTAATGATTGCTGGCGCTAACAAGTAATAATGTTACCCTAACAAGTAATAAGTGAAGAGGTATGGTCGAATAACAAACTCGACAATCACAGATTCACACGGCATATCTAACAATATCTTATAATTGTTCAAAGTCAAACATGTCAAGGAATAAAACCCTAATTGCGAAAAGTAATATATGGAAAATGGAAACCGTGTGGAGTTTAGGGTTTATTGGAATATGTAGATCAGATCTGCAGGCAAATAGGAAATGGAAAGAGAAAAGGAAGTACCTACCTGCTGCAGGCGAATCGAAGGTGTAGGCAGATCAGGGGAAGGCAGCCCCTTTGGGGGTGAAAGTATTGTTCCTGGTGGAGAGGAAAACACGCTTCTGATTCGGAGGGAAGAGAAGAGAAGGGAAGAATCTGGTAAGGAGACGCAACGTATTTATAGCGATAGGGTAAGATCCACCCACTCGGTTTCAGACACCCTCACTTTTTCTACTTCAATTTACGTTTTCTTCTTAGCTTAGAGGGTATGGTCATGGTTCTCCCTTAAAGATGATCCGCCAGCTAGATGCTACATCACAGTCTTTAAGAGGATGGTCCATCCCATAAAAATAATGGAAATAGGAGGATGATCCTACCCCGCTATTTTATTTATTTATTTATTTTTTTAACCGTCAATAGGCATGGGACAACTCACCAATTTTTGTCTTCATCTGCATCGTTGCCAACGTCCAAACCTCGACGCTGAAGACGGGGACCGGGGGGGGGGGGGGGGGGGGGGGGATGGTGTGCTGCCGGCGCCGTTCCCACCAGCCTTAGGGTGGAGGGTATGGTTCAATCACTTTAGGGTGTTTGAGTTATTCTCTAGCCAATAATATTATACCATGTCAAGTCCCAATTCCACTCCTCATTTTGCACTCAATCACTAGGTATGGTTCAAACACCTTAAGAGTGGTAAAGAATTAAAAAAAATGTGATTGGTTGAAAGGGGTTGGGACCCACCATTAAACTCAATCAATCATACTCAAACGTTCGGTGAGTATACACCGAAACCCCTCACTCAATCATACTCAATCAACTACTAGGGATGGTTCACCGATCGGTGAAACCAATCACCGAACCCACTCAATGGAGTAAAAAAGGCGAAAGGTTCACAATGGTGTAAAACTAAAATGAGATATAGCGGGCTAGGATTCGAGTTACAGGAACAAGGGCCAAACCAACCACCCAAGAATGGAATCGTCGAGCGAAAACACTTGACAACCTCCTGGAAGCAACTTTTCTTGCCACCAGACCTTTCTCCATCAATTAGGAATCTGATGTCGTCACTAAAAACATTCATTAAATTGTAGCCATTTTTTGAGTGTTTATTTTTTGGCGTCTAATCCGCATATATATCACCATTACTCTTGATTCTCTTGATTGTATATCTCTTAAATGTCAACATATACACATGTGATTTAGTTTCGAAGATTTTTCAATGCCGAGAACCTCGATTGGAGAGTAAAAAAGGCGTAAGATTCACAATGGTGTAAAACTAAATTGGGACATACCCGGCTAGGATTCGAGTTACAGGAACAAGGGCCAAACCAACCACCCAAGAATGGAATCGTCGAGCGAAAACACTTGACAACCTCCTGGAAGCCGCTTTTCTTGCCACCAGACCTTTCTCCATCAATTAGGAATCTGATGCTGTCACTAAACACATTCTTTAAATTGTAGCCATTTTTTGAGTGTTTATTTTTTGGTGTCTAATCCGCATATGTATCACCATTGCTCTTGATTTTCTTGACTGTATATCTCTTAAATGTCAACATATACACATGTGATTTAGTTAACGAAGATTTTTCAATGCCGAGAACCTCGATCAGAGAGTAAAAAAGGCATAAGTTTCACAATGGTGTAAAACTAAAATGGGATATACCGGGCTAGGATTCGATTTACAGGAACAAGGGCCAAACCAACCACCAAGAATGGAATCGTCGAGCGAAAACACTTGATAACCTCCTGGAAGCAGCTTTTCTTGCCACCAGACCTTTCTCCATCAATTAGGAATCCGATGCCGTCACTAAACACATTCCTTAAAATGTAGCCATTTTTTGAGTGTTTATTTTTTGGTGTCTAATCCGCATATATATCTCCATTGTTCTTGATTTTCTTGACTGTATATCTCTTAAATGTCAACATATACACGTGTGTTAGTGCATACGTCTGTCGACTTCGTCTTGTATCGAGTCTTGCATTGTTCATGGCACGAAGATCGAGAAATCATGCAGAAAGCTAATTCCGCTTGAAGAGTTCAAGTTAATTCCGCACGGAATTAACATATAATTCCGCTTGAAATGTAATATCGCTTGTATGTGTAATTTCGTGTGAGTAGTAATTTCGTGTGAAGCATGTTTCGTACGAAATTAGTCATGTCTATATATAGGGTTGATTTCGTGACATTTGGTACGAAATTAGCTTGGTGTTTTCCAACGGCGAAGCTCTGTCGAAGTGTCGTCTTGTTGTAAAAGTGTTTCAAATCAATAGAAAAGACTGCTTTAGTGTAGATCTTGCTGAATTCAACTCATTATGTCTGTTTCCGCCTTTCATTTTGAGTAGAACGAACGACTCGTTTTGGGTCAGACAACGATCCTACAACTGGTATCAGAGCTCAAGAGGAGGAGTTCAACCGATTTCAGCTCATTTTCATCTCATTCTCTTACTGAGTTACTTCTACACTTTCTTTTCTAAACTGAATAAGTTTTAATGGTCATAATGATCTAAATTTCTCATATAACATGCGAAACAGTGTTTTAACAAAGCCTTGAGATAATTGGACCATAATTCAATCAAAATCTGACAAAACTTGTAATTTCGCTTGAAATTCTGTTCGAAAATGATGACGTCAGCTTAATTCCGTTTGGAATTGTACTTTAATTCCGCACGGAACTTCAATTTGGAGCTAATCTCGTTTGAAACAACAACTAATTCCGCACGGGATTAGTTTCCCGCTTGAAAATTTTCAAACGAAATTTTAATTTCGTTTGAGAATTGTAATTTCGTTTGAATTAGTGCCTAATTTCGCACGAAATTAGGTATTTTCGTTTGAAGTAATTAATTTCGCGTGAACTTTTAATTCCGTTTGAAAGTTGTGTGTGCAGGTAATTTCGTTTGAAAGCAGTAATTTCGTTTGAAAGTGTTTGTTTTGAAAAACGTGTTACCGAATTATGGAAGAAGAGTTCTACAACGCGTTTGCTTCATCCCCAACTACTCCGACTGCCATTGCTCAAAGCATGAGCATGGAAAACGAAACCGGAACTTTGCAAAAGCCCCCGAAGCTTATGGGAATCGAGGAATATTATGGATGGAAAGATCGATTTGAAAACTGGGTGCAAGCCAATCATTTGAGATCTTGGGAATGCATTGAGAAGAAATATGTTAGACCTCGTACTGATTTGGGTGTCACAAAAGCAATTTCTGAATTGAATGACAAAGAGAGAGACATGTATAAAGCAGAGAAGATGATGATCAGTCTTTTACAACAAGCTGTGAAGGAATACATTTTTATCTTACTTCAACATGATAACACTGCACGTTCAATCTGGGATGCATTGAAGGTTAAATTCGAGGGTAGTGAGAAAATGATTAAGAGCAAGAAAGCACTACTAAAGAAAGAATTCGATTTGTTTTCAAGCTTGGCGGGAGAAACATCGAAGAAGCTTATTGAAAGATATTGCCACTTAGTTCGATCTATGTCTTTGTTGGGAATAGAAAAAAGTCAAGATGAGTGGGTCGACAAGTTAGCGGATGCATTGCCTCAGAAAGAGTGGGGTACATTTTTGATGATCTTGAAGAACACCGGGGAATATGATAATTTGACTATTTCACAGTTCATTGAAAAGATTGAAAGTCAAGATCTTGAACAAAAAAAGATTGCGAGGATGAATAATCCAAGTGGTCAACAAGATGTTAAAATGTATTACAAAGGTGGTATTCAAGATGTTGAAATGAGTCCTAAAATCCAAACTGCTTTTAGTGCTGGAAATTCATCTGATTCAGCCAATCAAAGTCCAAATAGCAGTAGTGGAATTTCTTCATATCCAAGTGTGAATCCGAAGAGTTCAACTACAAGCTTTCAATATCAAAGCTCAAAAACTGGAAATGGTTGTGTGATACAGTGCAACATTGCATTAAATCTTCCAAATAGTCAAAGTTTTTCCGAAGAAGTTGCTAAAGATCACATGGAGTTACTTGCTACCGTGCTACAATCTTATGAGGGATTGGTTGCTGGAAGGATCGGAAATCCTATGCTGACGAAAGAGGATTACGATCAGATCGATGCTAAAGAGATGGAGCTCATGGACATCAAATGGTGCTTAGCTAGTGTTCTAAGAAGAGCTGAAAAATTCAAAATGATTACAGGGAGAAATGACTTTCTGGATGCACATGTTTCTAATTTGGGTTTTGATAAATCTAAAGTGACTTGTTTTTGATGCAGGGAGAAAGGTCATTTCAAAAGAGAATGCAAAAATCAAGAGGCTAATGGAGCAAAGAATCCTTTTGGAAAAGATAATTACTATCGAAAAGCCATATATCAACAGGTTGCTCATCAACCGCATCAACAAAAGGATTCACAAACTGCACATGGGAAAATGATCGAAGATGCAAATAAGAAAGCTTATTGCATCATTGATCAAGATGATGAGAAAATGGCTCCAGGATTTAGCTGGGATAAGTTTGTGAATGAGAATGGGGAGTTTAAAGCTTTCATTGCTAAAATTGTAAAAGAACCAGATTTGTTTATAGAATGGATGAATATGATTGGTGTTAATGCGAAGAATCAAGATGAAGAGTCTGTTTCATCAGATGGAAGTTCAGAAAGAACAACAATTCTTGATCAAACACCATCTGATTCTGATTCTTCAGATGATAGCTCAGAAAAGACAATTGAGTTTGATCAATCACCAACTGATGATAGTGGTGATGATGAGGAAGAAAAACACATTAATGTTGCAAAAACTCAACTATCTCCTGAAAGTTTACAATTTTATTTTGCAGATCGCTTGGAGAAAATGAAGGAGGGACGAGCAGCAAAAGAACAAAAGAAAATGAAGTTTGAAAGTGTTGATAAAAAAGAAGAGGCTGTTCAAAATGAAGAGCTTAAAATTGTTGTTGAGGAGATTGTTGAAACAGAAAAGGTGATTGAAGCTGAAAAAGTTGTTGAAGTCGAAAAGATAGTTGAAGTTGAAAAAATCATTGAGGTAGAAAAAATTGTGGAAGTCATCAAGCCTTGCTTAAAGTGTTTGGAATCTTGTAAGCAGTGTACAGAAAAAGATGAGAAATTGAGTGAACAAGACAAGATGAAAGAACAATTATTGTTCAATCTCAACTATGTGAAAGAATCGTATGACGTATTAAACAGGACAGTGACTGGTCTTCAAAAGACAAATTCTGAAAGAGAAGATGCATTGACAATGATGAATGCTGTGATGATGTCGAAGCAAAAAGCTATCAATTATTATATTGAGGAGTGTGCTAAGCTAAAGCAAGAGTTGGAGACTGAGAAGATTGAGAATGAAAGAATTAGAAGACTGTTGCAAAGTTATTCTAGTTCTGATTATTTGATTGATCGAATTTATCCAACTGTTGCAGGTATGGAAGCATTTCAGGATGACAAACCAAAGAAGAAGGATACTGGTAAGAAACAGAGTATTAGCTATAACAAGTGTCCGCCTCCAATATGGGAAGGTTATTCTCCTAGAAAACCAAATGAGGAGCAAGTCCAAAAGGCAGTCAATATTAAACTGAAGTCTGATATAACCGATGATTTACCAGAAAACATTGACGTCACTTTTACATCTTCTGACACTGATAATGAGTCCGAGTTAATAAAAAAAATGGTCGATCAGGTGTTGGATAAAGATGAGGAGTCTGAGTCTGGAAGTTCGAGTTCGTCAGTCAACAATTCAAAGATGTCGGTTAAACGGGTATATAGTAAAGAATTTTTGTTATCAAAATCGAATTTGGATGACGAAGCATTCGAAGTTGCATATACTTTGAGTGATTCTGACAAGTTATATTCTGATAAAGAGTTTTCAATAAGAAGTGTTAAAACTGATTTGATAAAAAAGGTTTTCAAACTAACATAAATTAATATTTCTGAAATAAAAGATTTAAATCTTTCTGCAAAACCTAAAAAATACACTTCAAGGGTTCAACAACATTTAAACAAGAAAAAAGGTTACAATTCTGGTTATGGTTTTCAAAAGAAACCAAACCATGATGGTAATTTCAAAAAGAAAGGTCTTGATTTTATTCCACCCAAAAATTATAAAAATGAGAAAATTTCTAAAACAAATACAAAATTTGTTTCAGGAACAAGCTGTGAAGAGGAATCAAAAAGCTCATTCTGGAAACAATCAAACAGTGAATTCATTATCCAGAAACAAGAGTGAATGGGGACTGGAGTTTTTCATAGAAAGGAGACAAGAACCTGTTACAAATGTATAGTTTGGACTCAGCACCCGTTCACACGGGGGTTGTTAAGGACAATTACTTGCATGGATTACGGTGGTAATCATGTATTGCGAACCGTCTCGGACGGTCAACCCGCAGTCATTGGTATCGATAGGTCCATGTCGATAATTAACATGCTTCGTTTTCCTCTGTGTACGTGCTGGTTATGCGTAAACTATTCGAACTCTATATGCTATTATCAAACTTGTATGCTCACCTTTACATTTTATGTATTGACTTTACTTTAACGTATGTGACAGGTAACTAGGATGCTTATTTGCTAGGAAAACGAGGCTAGAATAAGTTTCTAGAAGCCCCCAACAAATAGTTGTCTGCCGAGAACAAGCGTCTGGGGCATAGTTGTCTGTAGATCTTGTCCTCTGGCGTTACAACCAGAAAGTCAACAGAATAGGGGTCTAGAAGCAGATAAACAATTGCTGTAATAATATTTGAATCTGAGTTGTCGGAACGGAATTTCTTGTTTGGATGATTATCTGTAATGACATGTTTGTTTATTCGGGATACGGTATGGGACGTATCTTTAACTGAATTATATAAATAGTTGTTATGGAAACTTCTGAACAATCTGTTTCGCTCAGTGCCATGCCCCGATGATTCCGCCATCGGTTGGGGTGTGACACAAACCAACCACCCAAGAATGGAATCGTCGAGCGAAAACACTTGACAACCTCCTAGAAGCAGCTTTTCTTGCCACCAGACATTTCTCCATCAATTAGGAATCTGATGCCGTCACTAAACACATTCCTTAAATTGTAGCCATTTTTTGAGTGTTTATTTTTTGGTGACTAATCCGCATATATATCACCATTGCTCTTAATTTTCTTGACTGTATATCTCTTAAATGTCAACATATACACGTGTGATTTAGTTTACGAAGATTTTTCAATGCCGAGAACCTCGATCAGAGAGTAAAAAAGGCGTAAGGTTCACAATGGTATAAAACTAAAATGGGATATACCGGGCTAGGATTCGAGTTACAGGAACAAGGGCCAAACCAACCACCCAAGAATGGAATCGTCGAGTGAAAACACTTGTCAACCTCCTGGAAGCAGCTTTTCTTGCGACCAGACCTTTCTCTATCAATTAGGAATCTGATGCCGTCACTAAACACATTCCTTAAATTGTAGCCATTTTTTGAGTGTTTATTTTTTGGTGACTAATCCGCATATATATCACCATTGCTCTTAATTTTCTTGACTGTATATCTCTTAAATGTCAACATATACACGTGTGATTTAGTTTACGAAGATTTTTCAATGCCGAGAACCTCGATCAGAGAGTAAAAAAGGCGTAAGGTTCACAATGGTATAAAACTAAAATAGGATATACCGGGCTAGGATTCGAGTTACAGGAACAAGGGCCAAACCAACCACCCAAGAAAGGAATCGTCGAGTGAAAACACTTGTCAACCTCCTGGAAGCAGCTTTTCTTGCGACCAGACCTTTCTCTATCAATTAGTAATCTGGTGCTGTCACTAAACACGTTCCTTAAATTGTAGCCATTTTTGAGTGTTTATTTTTTGGTGTCTAATCCTTAAAGTTTTTGATATAAGTATGACTCGGGTAGCTAACCCTCATCATATTACTAAACTGTGTATTGAACGCTGACATTTTCGTTTGTGCCCTGAATAATGTCTATCAACATTAAAGCAAGAGTGAAGGTTAGAAGTTCACGCCCAGCCTCCAGCACGGTGTGAGGTTTGTCAAAACCAATAGCGCTATCAACTAATACCCCGCGTATACCCACTCGGCAATTTAATCTGTAAAATACATGGACTTTCATGATAGAGTTTTTCATTTAGTCTATGTGTACTATCCACCTCCAGTGGATAACATGTTTCAATAGTCCACATAAAGGACTCGCGCGTAGCCCAAACCCGGGCTATCGTAAAAAGTGTTGTCCCAAACCAGGGACGCATGCTTTTAGAAAAAGTTGTGAACCCACCTTAGTTTGCTCGGTAGTAAACTTGAAAGGTAGTCAGGAAAGTCAATCTCTTCATGATATGTTTACCGTTTCAATTAGTTTAATTTATGAATCCTACACGTAGTCTAACACATAGTTACAGAATCACGTTGTCATGCAATTACTGTTCAGGTAAGTCTGGGCATATAATTATCTAATTCCATATAACGCATTCATAACATTTCTAATAACATTTAACAGCTTATGCTAACATGTATGCGCATTTAAACATTAACAAATACTTTCAGCTCAAGCAGTTTCACGTCAACTTTTAGGCAGTTTTCCGGAATTTATTTAAAATAGTAAACGAACTCATAAAATCATGACATTTTAATACAATATGCTATTTGGTTCCCGAATACTAATTTATTTTTTTCATGACCTGAATCTTTACAGAAAAATCACTAAAAACCATTCTTTACACCTAAATCTGATTTATAACCTTCTGATGACAGTTTACGCCAAAAAAACATTTAAAAATCCTCGTTTATTCTTTTTACGAAATTCTAGTTGGGGATTTTTCGGAATGACCTGAAGGTACTTACAGTAAAAATTTCAGATCATAACTCAATTCCTACATTGAGTTATGACATTCGTAATGAGCTGCAAATTCTGACAGAAAATGCAGCTTAGACTTTTGACACGAAATAAATCATTTAAAATACCAAATGACGTCGAAAAAATGCGATTCTAGTTGGGTTTGAAAGATATTTCCTAGAAGTTCATCATGGACTCAAGAAACATCAGTTTTTTTTATAAATTATGACCCGGTTACAACCGATTAAAATTGGCTGTAACTGTGTGACAACTTACTGTTTTCGTTACCCGATCCCACAAACGATTATCTAGCGAACTCGCGACACATTAATATTAATCACAGCAGGTTATTAGTCGTCAATTAGATAATATAACAACTGATTATCATTACTAATCATATTTAACCCATCAACAAAACTCAAGAAACTTAACCGAACTCATAGTCCGCTATAACTCTAACAATATGATTTTTAGTGACCTTTTATTACAAGTAACCATCAAGACATCGAGAATCATCATCAAATTCAGAAACGCAGCCAAGTTTATGAGGGATTTACAATCAAAAGCATGTATAAACTAAAAGAACTATAAACAAATAACAAGATGTGATACCTAGTGATTAAGAGTGTATGAATTAGCCTTGAACCGAAACACTTGGAGCTTTTAACCTCTCTTTTGCGTCAACAGGAGGCAAGGAAAAAAAAGAAAGGAATTATATTCGTCTTAGGGTTTGGTGATGGTTATAATTATCAAAAACGGTTATTGATTTTCTGTACCCTCATCTAACCAAAATTATCTGAATGAAACCATTCATATTTTCATATATTTCTAGCTTTTATACCTTTAGTTCATGTATTTCATATTTATATCCCCATTTTATGTATTTATACGTTCATTTCATATACCTATACATCCATTTCATGTATTTACACCTAAATTTTATGTATTTCTAATAAAAAGTTTTAGCCCAAGTTTGGTTGTGGCTATTAACCGAAATTAAATGAATCAAACAAAAAACCGTCAATCTAACTAAATAAACCACACCGATTAACGGAAACGGATTGATTAATAAAATAGACTAACCGATAACCTCGATTTCGGTTGAGTATAATAATCTATCCAACCGAACAATGCACACCGTGGCAATGTCTGTGTTTCCCGTTGCATCTCGCGTTATCGGTGAACAATAACTAAACCGTTAACCTAAACCAAACCAAAAACAGACGAAACCAAACTGAAATCAACCAAAAGCTGAATTAACTGAAAACCGAATTAATCAAAATCCGGTTATCAATTTTTTTTACTCTCGTTTAACCAAAATTAGTTGAACTAAACCGAATCATTCATACTTTCATGTATTTCTAGCTTTTATACCTCCGGTTTATAAAATTTATATTTATATCTCCATTTCATATATTTATACTTTCATTTCATGTATTTATAGCTCAATTTCATATATTCATAAGCAAAAGTTTTAGCCTAAGTTTGGTTTTTCTATTAACTGAAATTAAATCAATCAAATAACCGTCAATCTAACCGAATAAACCGAAGTGATAAACCGAAAACCGATTGGTTAATAAAATAGACTAACTGATGACTTTGGTTTCGGCTTCGGTCGAGCAAAATAACCGAACCATACACAACACAACGAAATGAATTACCCGATTACTTCGTTTTTGATATATATCTATCACAATGATGCTATAATAAATATTATACGAATAAGAAACTAGAAAAAAAAGAAACGAGTATCTTAATACGATATGTTGTTCGTGTCGCATCGCGCGAATATCCTGTTGCTAAAATCATATAAGAATCATGTAAAAAATGATGCGATCTTCGTCACCTTGGCGGTTTCTTCTCCGTGTGGTATAAATCCAACCCGATTGAAAATCCAAACCCAGAAATATCATTTTTTTCTTGTTTCTCTCTCCTCCGGACTTCTCTCTCTCTCTCTCTCTCTAACATTTCACAGATTCAGATCTGATCTGATCGCCGAGAGAAACAACACCTGAAGAATTATCATAATAATAATAATGGCGGGTGTATCACCTCTTGCCAAATACAAACTTGTCTTTTTGGGCGATCAATCCGTCGGCAAAACCAGCATCATTACCCGATTCATGTACGACAAATTCGATACCACCTATCAGGTATAATTAATTCCGCTTTTTTTTTTAATCGTTTTCTTGTTGATTTATTTCTGAATTGTATGCAATTGATGACGGATGATCGGATCGTGATCGTTACGTACGCGATTTAACTTCTGATCGATGTTAGGTTAATGAATTTGTTATTGTTTTGATGAATTGAATAGTTGATTAATGGTTTAAGCGCCTGATTTTTGGGAATCTTATAAGAATTGGAGAATATTGTGATTTTGAATGATGATAATTAGATAATCAGCTGTAGGTAATGGTGCTTGAGTTGATAATATTTAAGAAATTAATATATGAAATGACTAAAATAAATGTTTATTTTTGTAAAAGAAAAAGATACAGGGCTTGTGATATTGCAGCTAGTGTGAAACTGTTAGAACCCCTAAGTTGGTGTTTGTCTTTCTAAAGAATATATATGCAGGCTCTTGTGTCTGCGCCGCACAGACCACACGCAGGCATTGCCACCTGCAGATTGTTTGTTTTTCCGAAGACATTTCATTAAAAAACGTCTGCGCGAGCTCTTCTTTGTGCAGACTTGGCCCAACCACTTCTAAGATATTCTAAGGTCTGCAGAGGATTAAACACCACCACCGTCAACCACCATCACCGTCCACCACCCACCACCACCGTCTACCACCACCACCCACCGTCCACGTCCACCACCCACCACCACCGTCCGTACACCACCACCACCAGTTTATTTTAGAAATCTACATACATTAAAAAACAAACAGTCTTCTTCTTGCAAACTGCAGAGGTTTGGTCCACCTCTCCTTCTACAGATGTCAGCAGATGTGGTCCGCAGATTGCAGACATTTTACCTCTTAAAAAACAAACAACACCTAAGTAAATAATGATTAGAAGTAGAATGTGTTTATCCAAAACATTAAATACTGAAGTCACAATCATAACATGTTTGGATTCAAAATGAAAAGCCAAACACCCTTTATTGTTTTGACCACAAATATGCATGTATGCGGTTAGTTGATAAATGATTGCAAATAAATTTTTTTTGACAGACTTGTTAGAATAGATTGATAGGAATACTAACTGATTCCATGTTTGAGAAAATTTGTTCAAATGTTGTCGTCTGGTAGATGTTTATAGCAACGGTTGCAGAATTTTCTGTTACATTTGATAGAAGATCGGACTTACATATGTTTGGATAATAACTGCAGGCTACCATTGGTATAGATTTCTTGTCAAAGACTATGTACCTTGAAGATAGAACAGTTCGGTTACAGCTTTGGTAGGTTTTCTCATTTGGTACTTGTAGCTTCTTCTTTTCTAATTGCCCCTAAAATCAAGTAAAATATCTGGTTAATCCTTTTTTTAATGTTTGTTTAACATTTTTCAGGGATACTGCTGGGCAGGAAAGATTTAGGAGTCTCATTCCAAGCTACATAAGAGATTCATCAGTCGCGGTCATTGTGTATGATGTTGCTAGTGAGTCACAAATTATCTCAGTCATGTTTTTCTTCTTTGGATAGATAGTTTATATTTAATCAGCGCAGACACGTTTCATTGCTTCTTACTTGAGATACATAGAAAAAAATGAAGTTATTTATTAGCTCATGATGCGTTTCTGAAGTCGCAATTTCAACCTATTTATATGTAAGCGGGTTACTTCAGGTGGCAATGGTAATGGCAATATATTGATAATGACAACTGGTCAAATGTAGGCAATTAGTTAAAACTGAAACAGTAAGAACGGGCCAAAAGGTGCCTATCGTGTAATCAAAATGTTCGTCATTTTTTAGGCACAAGAATTAATCTTATTATTTGATAAGATAGTTTTGTTGTCTTACAAAGGGTTGACGAGGACTCAGTTGACACTATCTATTTTTTATGCATGCATCTGAATCTTTATGAGTAAACACACGTACATATAAAGAAAACACACATACACATGAAACTAGTACAAGGTATATTTGTTCTGTTGTAAATCATCTCCTGTATCGGATTTGTTATTTTTGCAGATCGACAGTCATTCTTGAACACTGCAAAATGGATAGAAGAAGTGCGTACAGAGCGAGGCACTGATGTCATTATAGTCCTTGTTGGAAACAAAACCGATCTTGTTGACAAAAGGTTTGATGTCAAAAGATGTAACCTCTACTATGCTTTAAAAGCTGCTAGTTTTTGTGAAACTAGTTAGTTATAAGCCAACCTTTTATCTGCCGATCTTGTTTGGTAGGGGTGGCAAGATGAGCGGGTTGGGTGATGAGTGAAAAAGGGTTCGTGTCAGAACGAGTCATTTTTAATACAAGTCAAAATAGGACGGGTGGGTTGGGATGAACCAGGAGAACTTCGTTTCCTCCTTTTGTTGATTTTAATAATTGATGAATTAATAATGATTACAAATGCCTTTTTTATGATAATGGTGAGAATAATAATAATAATAATAATAATAATAATAATAATAATAATAATAATAATAATAATAATAATAATAACAACAACAATAACAATAATAATAATAATAATAATAATAATAATAACAACAATAATAATAATAATAATAATAATAACAACAACAACAATAATCTAAAGTGTAAATAAAGAGTATTAAATATACACTCAGGCGGACTTCCAACATGATTGACCTGTGCTTGATGTAATTGTGTGATGAAACAGGCAAGTTTCAATTGAAGAAGGAGATGGCAAAGCTCGTGAATTCGGCGTCATGTTTATAGAAACCAGTGCAAAGGCTGGATTCAATATCAAGGTTACACTCTTACCTTTTATATACACTCTTGTGAGTTTTCCTGTAATGTGTTCTCATTGTTACCCTATAAAAAAAGTTCAACTTACCATCATTTCTTTGTATGCAAAACTGATTTTTAGTTACATGCTTTGCATCCATATAGTTGTACTCACCGGCCTGTACATTTGGTGGTAAATGGGTGGGTGTATAACTTAATATATCAGGTTGGCTGCTAATGGGTCAAAATAGATGCCTTTTTAGTGTGGGTCGGGCGGCTGGCCCACAAAGATTTGTGAACACTAGCATGGTTGACTCAAAGTCAAACAATCTCTCATAAAAAACATTTGTCTGATATGATACAGCCTTTATTCCGAAAGATTGCTGCTGCATTACCGGGGATGGAGACTATTTCTTCCACAAAACAAGAAGACATGGTTGATGTGAACTTGAAATCTTCAGGAAACGCTTCGCAGTCAGAGCAGCAAGGTGGAGGGTGCGCGTGCTAGAGATGCTTTATAGATTGTAATGTTGATAATTTTGATATGTAAGTTACATGATCAAAGTATGCATCTTTAGAATACCTTTTTGAGCTTTGACAAACCAAAGATTTGTGTTACTTCCTTTTATCTGTCGGCTTTAGTTATGTTACTTGGAGCACAAGGTAATAAATGTTTCCTTGGGTCTTAATGCCATATCTAGTGTCTCCCTAGCAGAATATTGTTAGTTAGTATATGAAAAGGGGTGTAAATGAGGGGAGCTCGATCCATTTAACTACGAGAGCTCGACTTTGAGTACAACTCGTTTCGAGCTCTATTTCTAAAGCTTAAACTCGGCTCATGAGTAGTTTTTCAAGAACCGATTATTTTATTATAATTTTATATATGATAACAATTACTACGTAAACATATACATTTAACATATAGTTTTTTTTTTTTTTCAGAACATCAATAATTTATATATTGTATATAAAGGACATAAATGATACATTTGTAACTTGTATAGGATCTTGTGCCTATTCAAGCTCGAGCTTGACTTGATTTAAGCTTTTAGCAAACCTATCTTGAGTAACATATGAATGGTTTGGCTTGATTAGATCCTATCCATGAAATTAGGCTTTCATTGTTCTACATATGGTCCCCACCAGTTTTTTAAATCAATCAAAAAGCAAAGTAACAAATGGTATTAACCGATGAGGGACAACCACATCATTTTTAACCAAATCCATGGAAAGGTACCCAATTTGGTAGGGGGCCATATGGAGAAGTACCCAAATGACACCAACCAATGAGGGACAACCACCTCATCGCCACCCCATATTCACAATGAGTTTCCTCAACATTCACAATTGGTTTCTCGTACCCAATTCTCACTACCCAATTTCCAAGCCGAGCTGCCAGCGATGGTGTTGCTGAACCGAATGGGGTACTCAAGGGTACCCCGAGTACCCTAAACCCATTTACTTTGAACTTATTAGAGCCCACGGGGTGGGTGCGTGATACTATAACGGAACCTTATATAACGCGTTATATCGGCCGCCGGTCGTAAGATTAACGCGTTATAGTATAACGCAAACCATTTTCCGTTATTTCCTTCACGCGTTATCATTTTTGTTTGTGAGGGTATTTGTTGGTTGGGGGGAAATTGTTGGGTGTGGTGGTGAGTGATGACCACCCCTACTAAAAATGGTTGTGAGTGATGGAAAAATGGTCAATGACATGGCGAAACTTGATTGGTGCTTGTGAGTGATAAATTCTATCACTAGTGAACCACCCCTAGTCCCCTTAGCAAATAATTGAATAAAATAATTGATTAAAATGGTTTTCACGTATTTATTTAAAATATAGTTTGATTATTTTGATAAGATTTTCATACTTTAAAATTGGGTATATAATAGCATAGATAGAAGAAGGGTATATTATAGCATAGATAGAAGAAATTAGGGGTGTAACCACGACGACTCGCTTGTGATCTACTCGAGATTGGATTCGCTTGCCAAAAGCTCGATCCCGAACTCTAGCATAAAAATACCTTGTTTAATAAAGGGTCATCTTATTCCCATACCCTTTCACTTTGTCTCTCTCTCTCTATATACATAAGTTTGAGCTTCACTTATCGAGCTCGAGCTGGCTCGCGAGTCTAAACGAGCCTATTATTTATATGTGGTAGGATCATATACAAACTAAATTAAATCTAAAAACTATAAGAACCAATAGAGTAGTAACAAATGGATAACTTATAAAGACTCAATAAAGGTATATTTGTCTTTGACAATATACAAGGATTATGGAAAATCTCTATTTTCATGCTATTTATAATTTGTAAATTTGATAATGTCATTTTTTTTTTAATTTTGTAAAGAACACATGCTATTATGTAACTAGCATAATTTCATGTTTTTTTTTAATTACACAAAGAGCACATACTACTACATAACTAGCACAAGCACAATTTCATGTATTTTTTTATTTTGTAAACAACACACATGTTGTTACATAACTAGCATAATTTCATTTTTTTTATTTTGTAAATAACACATGTTGTTACATAACTAGCACAATTTCATGTTTTTATTTAATTTTGTAAATAACACATGTTATTACATAACTAGTAGAAAACACGTTTATTTTCAAATAGGCTCCCAATAACAACATAAAAGGAAAAAAATAGCAACATATAAGAATTACACAACAAAATAAGAATATACATATAGATTTAAAATCAACACAATATATTTTTCATACTAGCACAATCCAACTACATAACTAGCACAATTATAAAACATCTTTTTGTAACTTTTTTAAAAGTTACTTTTATAAATAAAAAAAGTATAGCAATATGGTATCAATATTAAAGAAAAAAAATACTTAAATTGTATTTTTTTTAAATAATGAAGTATTTAAATGTTATTTTAGTTTAAAAACCCTTGGTGGAATTAGTATTTAATGGAAAATGGCTAAATAACTAAAATACCCATATATCTTATTGTATAATATAGTAATTGTTAATGATGAACTCTAATCAATCTTAGCCCTTGATTTAATTAAACAACAATCAAAATTTGTTCCTACTGCTCTTAGGTAACATAAGGTTTGTACCGGATCTTAACTCTTATTTATATAGCTTTTGTTAAATATTTTAAATGTAAAATTATATAATAATCATAATTGTATATAAAAATGTGATAGAAATACATTTTGTGTATATATATAGTTTCAGAAGAAACTATAATAACAAATATATAAAAATAACTATAATTGTAAATAAATTAATTAATAAACAATAAATAAGCAAGCCAAGCTCGAGCTCAAGATCTTAAAAGCTAAACAAGCCGGGCTCGAGCGCAAGCGAGCTCGGGCTCAATTGTTTTCACCTCTATAAAGAATAAGTCAGACAGTGGTTAGTTTTTCCACATTTAGTTTTATTTTTTGTTTTTCATTTTTGTTCTTTTAGTAATAAAACAAAAATATTGTGTATTTTTATTCGCAGAGAAGTCCCAACTAGACCTGTTTTTATGTAAATAAGTCGAAGAAATTGTATTCATGTAAGTCGGGTTTAACAGGCTATTCATGTGACAAGGATTTCACTCTATTCGTTAGATAGACTAGGGATGACAATTTCCGCGTTACCTAAAAAATGACACGAACACAACATAAAAATAATCACGTTTTATATTGGCATATGTAACATGTTTAGTTAAACAGGTCGACCTGCCAACCTGTTTAACCGAACATCACGAATAAAAAATGGGTCATATTCGGGTTAAACAATTCAACCTGCGAACCTGACACGATTTACACCCTAACACAGTCCCCAGAACTTTGGATTCATTACAAGTTTACAACACTCATTAGTCGTTTCCATCTGTAGATTAAAAATTTAAAATCATAGTTTCAACACTATTAGGACAAAGGCTTCCAAAGTAGACAAGAGATCAATATATCCAAAAAAAATGACTTAACATTTCAACAGTGTTTTTCTCAACTTATGTACATATCAAGACAGAATTATGCGTTATCGGATTTATAACAAGTCATCGTGCGCATCAACTTTTTTTTTTTTTTTTTGAATTTAACGAAACTGTTTCCAGGAACAAAAAAGTGAAATTGCAAAGTGACGGCGAGTTCAGCCCGAATAAATACCCATCTGTCTTACTCTCAGTGTCAGATATATAAGTATAATCGTCCCCAAACTCGACCTGCAAAACAGAGACAGTTTAGTGCTTGTGTGAAATAAAAGAAGCATATACTTGTCACCCAAATTCACATTTATATCCACTGGGTAGGTCAGGCTCGGTAATGGGTCAAGTTGCCCGTCAAACACTCTTATGTTCCATTGTTGATAAATAGTTAATGTCTTAATTATGATTATAAAAAGAAGATCATAACAATAAATCTTTTAATAAAATGATTTAGGGGTTTGTATACATTTTTCAACTTGTTTGACCCGTTCCTCTTTTAGCAAATGCTTTTATTTGACCCATTTGAAAGGAAACTCACCGTAAGCGTTTGATTTGTGTTGACTGGATTTTTTTTCTAATGTAACTTTGATTTATAATTTATATTTAAAATCATGAGAAGTTGCAAGCTTACAAGACTGAGAAGAGGAGAACAATTTTTCTTGAATTAAACCCCGAGCCAACACGCTTATGCTTCCTCGATCTGGGAGCATCAACAACTTTCTCGCCAACAATTTTATCTGTTGAACAAAAGCAAGCGCATCATTAGTCACATGTTATGTTTGATCATATGATCACATGGTAATTTTGTAGCAAGAAATGAATTGAAGTAGAAGACGGTTAAGAACCTCGAGTGGAAAACTTGGACAACATGAGGCTGTGGTTCATCAACATCTGCATGTACTTACCTCCCATGTCGAAGCTGATCTGTTTCTGCAGTGATTTCTGCACAATACCATTACCATGAAATTAACATTGCAAAATCATTCCAGTAATTACTTCTTGAATAGTAACAATTTCATATCGATCCACAACAACGTTTGAAACAACTCGGTTTTACTTTTTAGAGAAGAGTAAACTGCCATTTTGGTCCTTGAGGTTTAGTCACTTTTGCCATTTTAGTCCAAAACTCAAATCTTTTGCATCTGGGTCTCTGTGGTTTCAGTTTTATTGCCATTTTGGTCCAAAAATGAAATCAGGTCATATTTGTCTTATAAAATCCTGCTATTTTGTCTTTTTCCTCATGGGCAAAATGGTCATTTCTTTTTTATAAATAAATATCAAATTTTATAAGACAAATATGACCTGATTTGTCCCTGAGGAAAATGACAAAATTGCAGGATTTTATAAGACAAATATGACCTGATTTCAATTTTGGACCAAAATGGCAATAAAACTGAAACCACAGAGACCCAGATGCAAAAGATTTGAGTTTTGGACTAAAATGGCAAAAGTGACCAAACCTTAGGGACCAAAATGGCAGTTTACTCTTTAGAGAATCAAGGATACCAAATTTCACCCCTTAACTTATGAACGAGTCAACATGGATTTTAAAATATATCTAATAGGTTAAACAGATAAACTTTTTTGTTGAAAAATTAGTGAGCCCGTCCGTATAGAATTACTTGATCTACTCACCGTCAATAGTTGTTGTTCGTTCTTCAAATTACCAAGAGTTTCCTCATTATTGGTTTCAACATCTACAGAATATGCAACTGCATTTTCCACCATCATGTTGATGTAGCTTTGATTGCTCAAACGGCCATCCAACGAAAGCTGGCTTTTAAGAGGAATAACCACCTCTGTCGCTGCAGGACTTGAGAAATCTATTGGCAGTTCATAATGGAGACCGCTGTCACATTCATCAGACAATACTACAACGCTATAATCATCACATCCCTGCATGCATACAAGAAAACAATTTATTGAATAAAAACAACGAAACCAAACACATAGGTCATTGCAACAACAAAAATGTATGTGAAAAAAATGGATTCCCCTAAGACAGTACAGAAATCGTTAAAGATCTTGAGACGTTAGAACAGAAACTGATAATAACAAAATGTACTGAGCCCGAAAATTTTCTGAGTTAAATGCCATTTTAGTCCCTGTGGTTTGGCTATTTTGCTAGTTTAGTCCAAAGGTTTGAAACGTTGCTGTTTTGGTCCAAATAGTTCTTAAACATTGCCATCTTAGTCCGCTGAGTTAACTTCATCCATTTTTTCTGTTAACGAGAAGGGCTTCTAGTTAACAGAATTACATATAAAATGACCGAATTGCTCTTCTTGTTAACATAAAAATGGATGAAGTTAACCCACTGGACTAAAATGGCAACGTTTCTAACTATTTGGACTAAAATGGCAACGTTTCAAACCTTTGGACCAAATGGGCAAAATGACCCAAATCACAGGGACTAAAATGGCATTTAACTCAAATTTTCTTTTAAGAGCAATGAAGGGTGTTTAAATGGTTGAATTACATAAACACTTGTACATCGTGATACATAAGGTGGTTCTGTAACCACCTAATTGCGGTTCTCATAGTTAGTTCTATACTTAAAATTGTTTCAAATTTGGAAAGACAAGTAATTGTCATATGTATTATCGTTCATAGTCATACTAACGGAAACAAACATACAAACTGCAGTTTTTCAATATACAAAAGACCAAACACAAAGTATAGCAACAAGTGTTTCAATGAAACATTAATCTGATTCACTAAGGTTCAAGCAAATTAAATTCTTGAACATGCAAAATCATCTTTCATTTCAAAATGGAAACCGAAAAACTACAGTTAGCATGAATGACTAATTTCGGAGCAAAACTGATAACCGAATCTATTTTTCTATATTTATGTATTTTCAAATAAATAACCATGTATCCTCGCTGTTTGGCAACTTCCGAATGTTAAGTGCTGAACCAGTAAGAGGCCTGAACCATTAAGTGCTGAACCAGTAAGAGGTCTGAACCTTAAGAGCCAGTATAATGCTTAACCGTTCAGAGGCAAATCTCTGACCAATTCAGATTAGATGTCTTAACCATTCAAACTCAGTATAATGCCCACGAAACAATGAACCATTAAGTGCTGAACTAGTAAGAGGTCTGAACCATTAAGAGTCTCGTTAAGAGATAAACAAACAGCCCATAAGTCCTAACACATGAGTTAAAAGTGTCTAAATCACTGGTGCAAAAACATCAAACTATAATAATTGTATGCATTTAAAAAGAAGAAAAGATATATAAATTTTGGAATGAAGCCGACCCATTTGAAAAAAAAAAAAAAAATCCCAACCCAAAAGAGAAACAGCATCATTTATGTTAAAAAAAAAAACACATAGGGCTCCATCTGACATCAATGATCATCTCCTGTCACCATCTCATTTATTACAGACAATCTTAGGTCAACACACCAGTCGACTGTCGCGTGAAAACCCTATTCCAGCATCAGAGATCGCATTACATCAATATCAACAAATCAAAATCACAGATCCATATTTTCCAACAATTTAAGCACGTATAACTCAAAATTAAGAACAAAAATCAAGTTAATTTCAAAGCAAAGCAAAATGCAGAGGAATTGAGAGTGAAAAACCTCTTCTTCAGTAGAGTTGACCGCCATTGAATTGAAGTTGAGCAGCTTTAGCTTTAATGGTGTTGAAAATAATGCTGTGGGGTTGGTTATATATGAGGAAGCAAAAGATGGGAAATGTAGAGGTGAAGAAGAAGGTGGGTTTTGAGCATGATTTGGGGGTATCAATGGAGATTAAATAGTAGTAGTAGCAGTAGTATAAAAATAATAAGGGGGGTTGTTTCTGAACACCACCAGCATTACATTGATGAAGACGACAAACATTTCTCTTTACCTGACAAAAGCAATTAAAACTGGCTCGTGAACTTATTCATAGATCTACGTCTCTCTCTCTCTCTCTATATATATATATTAATTTAAACTTATTATTAGATGACAACCAAGAACTAAAATATTAATTTAAACTTGTTATTAGATGACAACCAAGAACTAAAAAGTATTTCTATATATTAGGGGAGGAGGGGTGGCACACTAGTGATAGAATCTATCACTCTCAATTTCCAATAAAATCATGCCATGTTATCAATCAAATTTCCATCACTAGTGATAGAAATGTAGGAGGGGTGGAATCACTAGTGATGGAATTCTATCACTCCCAATTTTTTTTTAATTTTCATTTTAAAATTATAAATTTCACAAATTTTTTAATTTTTTTATTTTAAATAAGAAATTAACAATAAAACACTAAAATTAAAAATTTCATTAAATTTAAAACATACTACTTCAATTTAACATACTAGAAACATACAATTTAAAAAAAAAAAACTACTCCTCGTCCGAATCCGGAAACTCCAAACCTAGAGAACCTACTAGTTCGATTAAATTGAATCTCAACCGAAAGTGTGTGACAACCCTCACTAAACCAGGTATCCGTACGATTTAATTAATAATTAATTGCTGCTTAATTACTGTGCTTAACTGAAATTGTGAATGAACTGCTACTTGATTTCTGATACTTGTATATTCCTGCATCATACTCTATTTACTGTCACTACACTATTTACATGCTGAACCTTAGTGACGAACATGATGCACAAAAGCACAGTAGCACTATGAACGGATAACCTATTGAACATGCTGACAAAGCCAGCATCAGGCAGATACTGCCTCTAAGGCCTGTATGAGCCAGAATTACTTTACTACACCCATAGTGAGTGTAGGGATACAAGGGTTGTTGAACTGCGTCTCTAGGAATAAGTTACGATGACTGGATGTGCCTAAAACATACACTGAGCACAAAACACAGCACTTTAATTAACATTTCAGCTTCTGGCTAGCTAATAAAGTGCCAAAACATGAGAAAAATATTATTAGACACTTTCCAAAGTGTCAGGAATAAATTGTGTCACTAAAAATGGTATTTACGACACTTAAAAGCTTTGTTAAGCGCTTTAACGGATTACTATCCAACCGAACAACCGGACTATACCCGGAACATAAAAATATTGACATTAACAATATTGATCTTTTTCTGAGCCAGTTAGGGTCCCTGAACACCCTAACACTCGCCTTAAAACACAACACTCAACTAACCAAGTCAATCCCTAAATCTAACTTAGTTAACCTAACTAAACATCAACTAATCTAGTTGGAATCGAACTAGGGACCCCCCCCCTTGGGCCGATCGGTCACTATGTGACCAAGACTTGTACCATCTTTGAATATTATAATGTCTCTTGTCCCATATCTAGAATACACAAAATCCATTGGATTATAACCCTAAGTGTTGCCTATAAGAACATGTTAGTGCACATGAGATAATCACCATCCAACACCATCCAAACTCTCTCTCTTTCCCTCTCTACAAGTCACGGCCGAACACCCCCTTGGCCCTCCCACTATTTTTCGACTTTGATCTTCAAGTTCCAAGGTTATACAAGCTTCAAGGGTCACGTATTAGGAAGCTCGGAGCAAACGGAAGGCGAAGGACCTCACTCTCTAGCTTTTTTCCACGCATTTTTCGCATAGATTCTTCCCTAGCCTCGAGCTAGAGGTTTAATGCTTAAAACACATACTTGAACTATTCTAAAGTGGTTAATATGTTATGTAACGGTTAAAATACGGAAACTTGCAATTTGAAGCACAAAAGTCTACTAAAAACATGAATAATGTTGGTTAAAAGATCATTAGTTGTGTAAATGTTGTAGTAATTGAAATTTGTGATTATTTAGACCCGATCTACGTTGTGGTAGCTCGGATCATCATTTAACCCGGTTTGGTTAAGGTCATGGATCTTGACATAAGCTTGTTTTGAATAGAACAAGGGTTAAAAGGTGAAACTCTACCGCACGCGAATCATGAACTTGTGTAAAAGTGTTTTACTTGTGGAATAGTGTTTAAAACTAGCAGATCTACGTATCTGCAAGTGGTATTTTCAAAGGACCAAGCGTCAAAGAAAATCATGTTTTCTAAAAATAGATCTTACATTAACAAGTATGATTTTATAAACCACAAGTGTATAAACACTTGTGAAATGAAAAGTTTCGACAAAATAATAATCTTTAAAAAAAAGATGACGAGAAGTTGTAAAGACGGATTTACTTTAAAAACGAGGTTTTTACGAGATCGAATTACTTTATATAAAGATCCACAATATATAATGGGATTTACACTATAGTTTCGGAAAAACTACAAGTTCATGTGACTTATGCGATTTACATACTTGTCGACTAGTTTGTTGTGTCGGAAATTGTTTGATTGAATAAAGAAGTGTTGAAATTGATTTAGTAAAAGAAAATGATACGCTTGAAAGCGTGGCCACCTCCAGTTACAGAGGAAACTCTGGTGAAATTTTTCTAAAAACCTAACACTTAGAATTATTTACACTACAAGTGTTAGAATTATTTTTGACATGTTTTCAAAATATATTTCGCCACGACTTTATTTACAAATATTTGGAGGTGGGATTTTCACAAAAACTAAACGTGATAAATATATATATTTAGTAAATATATTTTCACCACACGGTTTATGATTATTTTGTGAAAAATACATAAATATTATTTTTAGAGTAAAAATAATATTTTCGAACGTTAACAGATCCAAAATAATACGAACGCCTCTACGATAACTATATGAGTTACACCGGTAATTACTATTACCACTCGAACGTTAAAACGTAACTTACGCATTATACGGAATTAATCATGAACGCGTATTTTGTCAAACGTATTATTTTTGGAGAATATTATGTGAAGTAAAATATAATATTTTTGAGAAAAATATTTATATTTTGGAATTAGAAATGAGTATATATTAAGTGAGACTTAATGATATAATTTGAACGCACATGTATTAAATCCGCCATCCTTGGGAAGGAGATTAACTACCAAGTATATACGAAAAGTAAACACGGAATAGTTGTCTAACTATTTCCCAAAAACTTAAAAACTATAAAGCTAAGGCACGTCCGTCCGTCTAATAGAATTAGCACATGTAGGTCGTTGCACAGCTGCCTGATTTGGAGTACTTGGTAGAGACGCACCGACTGTGAGTTCATGTCCCCCTTTTCTCTTAACTGTTTTCAGTTTTCTAAACTGCGGGGGTGAAATATATGTTACTATGATTACGAGTACTTTTACATGGTATGATTAGCGTAAGGAGGGTTACTACTTAGATCATGTGAGTGGGTAGGCGGGAACTGGAGGACATTAATCCTCATTGTAGGACCGAGGGACGTAAGCGGTAGATCTATCTGGGTGTAGCGAGCCCAACCCCAGGTCCAGCATAACGGACCTCGGGGTGACTTTGTGCCCCGACGCAAAATCGCAAGGGTTGAGTCTTCCTACTTGCACTTCACACATATCAATGGCCTTGCAAACCATTGGTGATCTCTTTTTCCTTATTTGCTACATACCAGGATTTTGATAACTACAAAGGTTTATTTACTCACTTTCGCATGAACTCGCTCAACATTATTGTTGATTTTTCAACTTACATGTATTTCAGGGAATTAAAAGATCTGGCACGGTATGGCACGTTTTCCCGCTGCACTAGTTTCCGAGGTCATCCGGGGTTTAGGGAATGTGACTCTTTCCTGGACAAGTCACAGTCTTTAAACCATGTTTATGTTTTGTTTGTTTGTTGAACAGTGTTATGGTTAGTAGGGTGTTTTCCCGTTAAGACAATGGTATTGTATTTGGTTTTTAATACTTAATGGATGATCTTGCATGTTTTTAATTCATATAGCTTTGTTATGATTAAGCTATGGTATTAAGAAGTCACACCAAATTAACCACGCTTCCGCAAAGCCAGGGTGTGACAGCTTGGTATCAGAGCTCTGATCATAGCGAACTAGGATTCCTTCTCGAGTCTAGACTATGATCACTAGGGCTCTCACGAAAACATTTTTACTGCATACCACTTAAGTCCAGATCCAAAACCTTTTTATAAACAAATGTTGAGCACATTTCATTTATTTTATTTTAGGCTCAGTCTTGGAGGCTGAGGCTCGGTCTTGGAGACCGAGGCTCGATCTGAGAGATCGAGGTAGATGGCTAGTGAGACTAGGATGAGTAGGCTCAGTCTTGGAGGCTGAGGCTCGGTCTTGGAGACCGAGGCTCGATCTAAGAGATCGAGGTTGATAGCTAGTGAGACTAGGGAGAATAGGCTCAGTCTTGGAGGCTGAGGCTCGGTCATGGAGGCCGAGGCTCGATCTAGGAGGTCGAGGTGGATGATAGAGCAGTCTTAGAGACTGGGAAGAATTTGGCTAGTGGGACTAGGAATGTCAGTCTAGGAGACTGGGAGGCTAGTGGGACTAGGAGGATTATGTGATTTCTTACTTGGTGACTTATGTGATTACTTGACTGTATGACTGATTATTTGTGCATATTTGTGTTTATGTTACAGACTCATGGACTCGCCCGGTACAGGCGATTCGGACACCACTGGACCCATACCTGTAGTATCTGATGACCTCCCATCCTCAGAGCACGAGGTGCACACTTCTGATTACACCAGCACTGACGAGGACGATTTTCAGCCCTTCGCACTACCTGAGGTTGCTGATGAGCCTGCAGATGGCCCTCCCGTTGAGTACCTACCGTTGGTAGAGATTTCGGCACCTATACCCTTAGCCGTTTATCCTGCGTATGATTTGCTTCTTGACGCCGAGGCTGACGGCGATATTGATCTGTATGACGATGAGCCCATAGAGGATGATGATCTTCTAGAGGATGAGATCCAGGACGAGGCCCTACTTCCTGCTGGCGATCTTCTGATGATCGCTGATGCTCCCGCCGAGGATTCGCCTGCGCATTCTCCGGTCCCAGACTCCTTTGAGTCTGTGGCATCCGCACCTTCCCACCCTTTGAGCGCACAACACTTTTCGCATGGTTCAGACCCCGACCAGGCATCCTCTGTTGCTCCTATTCCCAGCTTTGATTTTGACCATGATGACATAGAGGATTCGGATCCTATCTTTCCTCCGGGATTCGACCTGGATCATGATATAGAGTTCATACCTATGGATCAGCCCATGGAGGATCCAGCTGACCCAGTCGATCCTATCGACCCCGAGTTCGACTTCGAGATGGCTTTTGATGATCCCGAGCCTGCCATCGCCCCTGAGCAGGCAGCCGCTCTAGACCCTATGCCTGAGCATGACCCCGTGCATGCTGGCATCCCTGTTGAGCCTGTTATAGCTGACCCGCCTATCGATGATCATCTGGAGGGTGATCATGTTATTGCTGCCGATCATGTCGATCCACCTCTTATTGCTGATATACCTGTTGACCATCCTGTCGATCACATTGTACCCGTTGATCCTTTTGTTGCTCCCCCACCTGATCCCGTTCCACTAGAGCCCGAGCATGCACTGTTCGCGGCACACATGGATCCACCGGACGAGCACGCACAGCACAGGTGGATTCCTGCTGATGAGGATGTTCCACCTATTCCCCCACACCACACTGATACACGACATGTTGATTTCTCTTTTCAGGTTCCTCAGTTTGTACCTCCAGCGAGACCTGGAGAGGGTTCGTCGGCCCATCCCTTTGGGCATATGCCGACATCTGTTCCTGTTAGGCCACAGTTTCCACCTGTTGTACCCCCTGTATCTCCTTTTCATGTGGCACCTTTTGATCCCACCAGTACGCCATTCCTTTGGCCGTCACCGCCTGTCATGCCACCTACTGATCCTTACCATCCATTCCATGTGGGACACACTATAGAGGACGTTTTGATGTCTTTCGTTTTTCAGCATGAGTCACACGCGCAGCGTATCCAGGAGCTTGAGAGAGCTCAGCTGCCACCATGTTCGTGCCATGGTCAGACACACTCTCCTTTGCAGCCTTGTCGACCGGTACCCCCAGATTATGCTGCACGCCTCTTTGCTTTAGAGCAGCAGGTCGCTTCTTTCATCCGTACTCAGAGAGCCATGGAGGAGGACTGGCTCCAGTTACGTCGTTTGTTTTACACTCACTTTCCCCCTCCTCCACCGCCATCTGTATAGAGCTCATCAGTGCTGTTTGGGTAGACGTTGGTGAGAGGACCGCGATTGCTTTTGACTGCACAGCATTTTTGGAGACTACATGATGATACTGACTTTTGTTGACATGTATTTGATGTATTTGATGTATTTGACACTGACCTGATATAGTTTTTGGACAGGGGTGATGTAACCCCTAGTTGATTGATGATTGTATGACACAGTGATGTACTGATACACTTATTATGTGGTCTCGATATATGGCAATCGCAGTATTCTCGTCATATTTGATTCGCTTGATTGCCTATTTATATTTTTATGACATGAGATGTTATGTACTATTACTATTACTATATACGTACGCTTCACTATGGCCTGACCAACGTAAACACATCTTTAGAAGATGCCGCCAAGACGTCAACAACAGCAAATGCCTACGACTCAGGCCAAACTACAGTAAGTCATTGCTGCTGCTATCGCTCAATATGCTGCCTCTCAAGGAGGAATGAGTGGAAGCAACTCTGGCAACACTGGCAACAATAACAATCCACCTCATGGTAACCCTAAATCATTAAGACATACCATGACCTAAATGGATTTCCTTAGCAAGAATGCTAATGCCAATCATATGTTATAATGTATGTGCAGGGTGCACCTACAAACAGTTCTTGGACTGTAAGCCCGTAAACTTTGATGGCACAGGAGGTGCTGTCGCCTTTGTCCGTTGGGCCAAGAAAACTGAATCTGTTCTTCGCATGAGCAAATGCGCACTGGATCAGCAAGTCACCTATATCTCTGGGCTATTTTTGGATGGAGCCCTATCCTGGTGGAACTTGCAAGTACAGACACTTGGCGAAGCTGCAGCCTACGCGCTGACCTAGACCGAATTGAAGGAACTCATGCGCAAAAAGTACTGTTCCCGCGCTGAAATCCAGAGATTGGAGACCGAGTTCTGGCATTTGAAAATGGAAGGCCCAAAGATAGCAGAGTATGTTCAGAGATTCCACGACTTATCGCATGTGGTACCCTACATGGTCACTCCTGAGTTCAAGAGAATTGAATGTTTCATTTGGGGATTAGCTCCTCAAATCATAAGCATGGTGACCTCCTCCAAACCTGCGACTATCACTGAAGCCATTGATTTGAGCGTGGCTCTCACGGAAGAGGCAATTCGTTTGAACAAGTTTGATGAAGTTGAGCCAAAGAGGAAAGAGACTCATGTGGAGTCATCAGGAGGGAACAAGCGGAAGTTTTCAAACTTCAAGCAGGGCACCGGGGTGGTGGTTAAGAAAGGGGAATCAAGTATGCCAGTTCAGGATACAACTGGTGGTAGGAGGAAAGGTAAGGGATATATGGGTGCACATCCCAGGTGTAACTCTTGCCAACGCCATCACTCTGGTCGATGCGGGCCAAAAGTATGTGAAGCTTGTGGAAAGACTGGTCACTTGAAGGATTCTTGTTGGGCTAGTGCTGGCCGGGGAGGCCAAGGAGGATTTGGGAATAGAAATAATCGTGGTGGTATTGGGAATCGCCCACAAGGAAACAATGGAGGTGATGGGAATCGGGTCAACAATGCAAACCAAGCGGGCACTATGAATCGTAACCAGAGAAACAATCAAGCTGGAAACGGTGGTGGAAATGGGCAGAGACCCGGATGTTTCAACTGTGGTGATCTTGGGCACTACAAGAGGAATTGCCCGGAATTAAACCAAGCCCGCGGAAGGGTTTTTAGCATAGAAGCAAGGGAAGCGCGCCTGGATCCCAATGTTGTCACTGGTACGTTCCCTGTAAACCAACGCTATGCATCCGTTTTATTTGATACTGGCGCCGATTATAGCTTTGTGTCGTTAGAATTTAAGAATATGCTTGGTTTAGCCGCTAGTAAATTAGATGTTCCGTACTCGATCGAATTGGCGAATGGGAAGTTAGTAGAAGCTAATGAAGTGATTCGAGGCTGCGTAATCGAATTGGGAGAGCGTGAGTTCGCTCTAGATCTACTACCAGTCCAGTTGGGAAGCTTCGACGTGGTAGTAGGAATGGATTGGTTATCGAGTAACAAGGCCGAGATAGTTTGTCATGAGAAGGTCGTTCGTATCCCGACCGAAGATGGTGAAACCATTGTTGTTCATGGAGAAAAGCGTGAGACGCCATTGAGGATTATCAGCTGCCTGAAAGCAAGGAAGTGTTTGCAGAAAGGATGTGTTGCTTTTCTGGCACACATTGTGGATAAGAAAGCTGAAGAACCAAAGATCGAAGACATCCCTGTCGTAAGGGAGTACCTAGAAGTCTTCCCAGAAGATTTGCCTGGCTTGCCGCCTCAAAGGCAAGTGGAGTTCCGCATTGACTTAGTTCCAGGCGCCGCGCCTGTGGCTAGGGCACCTTATAGACTTGCTCCGTCTGAGATGCAAGAACTGTCGACACAACTTCAAGAGTTGTTAGACAAGGGATTTATCTGACCGAGCTTCTCGCCTTGGGGAGCTCCAGTTTTGTTTGTCAAGAAAAAGGACGGTAGTTTTCGGATGTGCATTGACTACAGAGAGTTGAACAAGCTGACGATCAAGAATAGGTATCCTCTGCCAAGGATTGATGACCTGTTCGACCAACTTCAAGGTTCAAGCTTCTATTCGAAGATCGATTTGCGATCTGGTTACCACCAGTTAAGGATACAAGAGGAGAGTATCCCAAAGACAGCCTTCAGAACTCGTTATGGGCACTACGAGTTTCTGGTTATGCCGTTTGGTCTGACAAACGCACCTGCAGTATTCATGGATTTGATGAATCGAGTTTGCAAGTCATACTTGGATAAGTTCGTGATTGTATTCATCGATGATATTTTGATTTATTCAAAGACGAAGGCTGAGCACGAGCAGCATTTAAGAGCCATTCTTGAGCTGCTAAAGAAGGAACAGTTGTATGCCAAGTTCTCTAAGTGCGAGTTTTGGCTACGAGAAGTGCAATTCCTTGGGCACGTGGTAAATGGAGATGGAATCCACGTGGATCCAACCAAGATCGAGGCGATCAAGGATTGGGAAACGCCAAAGACGCCAACCGAGATTCGGCAATTCTTTGGTTTGGCTGGCTATTACCTAAGATTCATCGAGAACTTTTCAAAGATCGCTCAACCATTGACGCTCCTCACTCAGAAGGACAAGAAGTTTGATTGGGGAATCAAACAGGAGGAAGCGTTTCAGGTATTGAAAGATAAGCTTTGCAATGCGCCAATCTTAGCCCTACCAGAGGGTACAGATGATTTTGTGGTATACTGCGACGCATCGCGTCAAGGATTGGGTTGTGTGTTGATGCAACGCCAAAAGGTTATTGCCTACGCGTCACGCCAGCTAAAGGTACATGAAAAGAACTATACCACACACGATTTGGAACTCGGTGCAGTGGTTTTTGCTTTAAAGATCTGGAGACACTACCTTTATGGTACGAAGTGCACAATCTTCACAGATCACAAGAGCCTCCAGCATATATTCAACCAGAAGGAGTTGAATATGAGGCAAAGACGATGGGTAGAGCTGTTGAACGATTACGAATTTGAGATTAAGTATCATCCAGGGAAGGCGAATGTGGTCGCCGATGCCCTAAGTCGAAAGGAGAGGATCAAGCCCATAAGAGTTAGGGCTTTGGAGATGGTTATTCGAACCGATTTTCCTCTGCGCATTCGTGCCGCGCAGAAAGAAGCTCTCAAGGAGAGAAACCTTGAAGAAGAGTATCTCCGTGGGATGGAGAAGTTATTGGTACCAAACAAGGAACGTTGTGTTTTGAGAAAAGGATTTGGGTTCCTTTGTTTGGAGGTTTAAGAAAGGTTATTTTCGATGAAGCTCACAAGTCGCGGTACTCTATCCACCCTGGAGCGGATAAGATGTACCAGGATCTCAAAGATTACTATTGGTGGCCTAGGATGAAAGGCGATGTGGCTGTTTATGTGAGCAAATGTTTAACTTGTGCTAAGGTTAAAGCAGAATACCAGAAGCCTTCAGGACTTCTGCAACAACCAGAGATTCACAAGTGGAAGTGGGAACAAATCTCCATGGATTTTATTACGAAGTTGCCAAGAACGCCAAAAGGCCATGACACTATTTGGGTAATAGTGGATCGATTGACGAAATCAGCACACTTCTTACCTATCAGGGAGAAGGATAATACGAGCAAGTTGGCCGAAATTTACATGAGAGAGATTGTTACACGCCATGGAGTACCTCTCTCAATCATCTCCGATAGAGACGGAAGGTTCGTATCAAGGATATGGCAATCCTTCCAAGAAGCTTTTGGCTCGAAGTTGAATATGAGCACCGCGTTTCACCCGCAGACCGACTGTCAAAGCGAGCGGACGATTCAGACGTTGGAGGACATGCTGAGAGCATGTGTTATGGATTTGGGCAGTAGCTGGGATAAGCATTTACCCCTGGTTGAATTTTCCTACAACAACAGCTACCACACCAGTATTGGTGCCGCGCCATTCGAAGCTTTATATGGGCGCAAATGCAGATCACCGCTCTGTTGGTCTGACGCAGGTGATAGACAGTTGGTTGGTCCTGATGTAGTCCAGGAAACCACAGATAAGATTGCACAAATCCGAGATCGCATCAGTGCGGCTCGTGACCGGCAGAAGGCCTACGCGGATCGAAGCAGGAAACCTCTAGAGTTTGAGGTAGGCGATATGGTTTTGCTGAAGGTATCACCCTGGAAGGGTGTGGCACGCTTTGGGAAGCGTGGAAAGTTGAATCCGTGATATATTGGTCCGTTCAGGATTTTGGAAAGAATTGGGACCGTAGCATACAAGTTGGATCTACCTGCTGAACTAAATGGTGTTCACGATACATTTCATGTATCCAATCTGAAGAAAAGTCCAACGCAAGATACCGTTGTCATTCCTACCGACGAAATTCATGTTGACGACACGCTCCATTTCGTTGAAGAACCCGTTGAGGTCACGGATTGGAAAGTGAACAAGACCCGCCGAAGCAGTGTCAGGCTCGTCAAAGTTCGTTGGAATGCCCGCCATGGTCCTGAATTCACCTGGGAGCGTGAGGACCGAATGAAAGAAAAATACCCCCACTTATTTCCTAAGAACCCTGCTTCTACAAGCAGAACTTAAAATTTCGGGACGAAATTTTTCTAACGGGGGGAGAATGTGACAACCCTCACTAAACAAGGTATCCATACGATTTAATTAATAATTAATTGCTGCTTAATTACTGTGCTTAACTGAAATTGTGAATGAACTGCTACTTGATTTCTGATACTTGTATATTCCTGCATCATACTCTATTTACTGTCACTACACTATTTACATGCTGAACCTTAGTGACGAACATGATGCACAAAAGCACAGTAGCACTATGAACGGATAACCTGTTGAACATGCTGACAAAGCCAGCATCAGGCAGATACTGCCTCTAAGGCCTGTATGAGCCAGGATTACTTTACTACACCCATAGTGAGTGTAGGGATACAAGGGTTGTAGAACTGCGTCTCTAGGAATAAGTTACGATGACTGGATGTGCCTAAAACATACACTGAGCACAAAACACAGCACTTTAATTAACATTTCAGCTTCTGGCTAGCTAATAAAGTGCCAAAACATGAGAAAAATATTATTAGACACTTTCCAAAGTGTTAGGAATAAATTGTGTCACTAAAAATGGTATTTACGACACTTAAAAGCTTTGTTAAGCGCTTTAACGGATTAATATCCAACCGAACAACCAGATTATACCCGGAACATAAAAATATTGACATTAACAATATTGATCTTTTTCTGAGCCAGTTAGGGTCCCTGAACACCCTAACACTCGCCTTAAAACACAACACTCAACTAACCAAGTCAATCCCTAAATCTAACTTAGTTAACCAAACTAAACATCAACTAATCTAGTTGGAATCGAACTAGGGACCCCCCCCCTTGGGCCGATCGGTCACTATGTGACCAAGACTTGTACCATCTTTGAATATTATAATGTCTCTTGTCCCATATCTAGAATACACAAAATCCATTGGATTATAACCCTAAGTGTTGCCTATAAGAACATGTTAGTGCACATGAGATAATCACCATCCAACACCATCCAAACTCTCTCTCTTTCCCTCTCTACAAGTCACGGCCGAACACCCCCTTGGCCCTCCCACTATTTTTCGACTTTGATCTTCAAGTTCCAAGGTTATACAAGCTTCAAGGGTCACGTATTAGGAAGCTCGGAGCAAACGGAAGGCGAAGGACCTCACTCTCTAGCTTTTATCCATGCATTTTTTGCATAGATTCTTCCCTAGCCTCGAGCTAGAGGTATAATGCTTAAAACACATACTTGAACTATTCTAAAGTGGTTAATATGTTATGTAACGGTTAAAATACGGAAACTTGCAATTTGAAGCACAAAAGTCTACTAAAAACATGAATAATGTTGGTTAAAAGATCATTAGTTGTGTAAATGTTGTAGTAATTGAAATTTGTGATTATTTAGACCCGATCTACGTTGTGGTAGCTCGGATCATCATTTAACCCGGCTTGGTTAAGGTCATGGATCTTGACATAAGCTTGTTTTGAATAGAACAAGGGTTAAAAGGTGAAACTCTACCACACGCGAATCATGAACTCGTGTAAAAGTGTTTTACTTGTGGAATAGTGTTTAAAACTAGCAGATCTACGTATCTGCAAGTGGTATTTTCAAAGGACCAAGCGTCAAAGAAAATCATGTTTTCTAAAAATAGATCTTACATTAACAAGTATGATTTTATAAACCACGAGTGTGTAAACACTTGTGAAATGAAAAGTTTCGACAAAATAACAATCTTTAAAAAAAAAGATGACGGGAAGTTGTAAAGACGGATTTACTTTAAAAACGAGGTTTTTACGAGATTGAATTACTTTATATAAAGATCCACAATATATAATGGGATTTACACTATAGTTTCGGAAAAACTACAAGTTCATGTGACTTATGCGATTTGCATACTTGTCGACTAGTTTGTTGTGTCCGAAATTGTTTGATTGAATAAAGAAGTGTTGAAATTGATTTAGTAAAAGAAAATAATACGCTTGAAAGCGTGGCCACCTCTAGTTACAAAGGAAACTCTAGCGAAATTTTTCTAAAAACCTAACACTTAGAATTATTTACACTACAAGTGTTAGAATTATTTTTGACATGTTTTCAAAATATATTTCGCCACGACTTTATTTACAAATATTTGGAGGTGGGATTTTCACAAAAACTAAACGTGATAAATATATATATTTAGTAAATATATTTTCACCACACGGTTTATGATTATTTTGTGAAAAATACATAAATATTATTTTTAGAGTAAAAATAATATTTTCGAACGTTAACAGATCCAAAATAATACGAACGCCTCTACGATAACTATATGAGTTACACCGGTAATTACTATTACCACTCGAACGTTAAAACGTAACTTACGCATTATACGGAAATAATCATGAACGCGTATTTTGTCAAACGTATTATTTTTGGAGAATATTATGTGAAGTAAAATATAATATTTTTGAGAAAAATATTTATATTTTGGAATTAGAAATGAGTATATATTAAGTGAGACTTAATGATATAATTTGAACGCACATGTATTAAATCCCCCTTTCTTGGGAAGGAGATTAACTACCAAGTATATACGAAAAGTAAACACGGAATAGTTGTCTAACTATTTCCCAAAAACTTAAAAACTATAAAGCTAAGGCACGGCCGTCCGTCTAATAGAATTAGCACATGTAGGTCGTTGCACAGCTGCCTGATTTGGAGTACTTAGTAGAGACGCACCGACTGTGAGTTCATGTCCCCCTTTTCTCTTAACTGTTTTCAGTTTTCTAAACTGCGGGGGTGAAATACATGTTACTATGATTACGAGTACTTTTACATGGTATGATTAGCGTAAGGAGGGTTACTACTTAGATCATGTGAGTGGGTAGGCGGGAATTGGAGGACATTAATCCTCATTGTAGGACCGAGGGACGTAAGCGGTAGATCTATCTGGGTGTAGCGAGCCCAACCCCAGGTCCAGCATAACGGACCTCGGGGTGACTTTGTGCCCCGACGCAAAATCGCAAGGGTTGAGTCTTCCTACTTGCACTTCACACATATCAATGGCCTTGCAAACCATTGGTGATCTCTTTTTCCTTATTTGCTACATACCAGGATTTTGATAACTACAAAGGTTTATTTACTCACTTTCGCATGAACTCGCTCAACATTATTGTTGATTTTTCAACTTACATGTATTTCAGGGAATTAAAAGATCTGGCACGGTATGGCACGTTTTCCCGCTGCACTAGTTTCCGAGGTCATCCGTGGTTTAGGGAATGTGACTCTTTCCTGGACAAGTCACAGTCTTTAAACCATGTTTATGTTTTGTTTGTTTGTTGAACAGTGTTATGGTTAGTAGGGTGTTTTCCCGTTAAGACAATGGTATTGTATTTGGTTTTTAATACTTAATGGATGATCTTGCATGTTTTTAATTCATATAGCTTTGTTATGATTAAGCTATGGTATTAAGAAGTCACACCAAATTAACCACGCTTCCGCAAAGCCATGGTGTGACAAAGTGAGTTTCTTCGTTACGCAATTGTAAATGGATATCTTGTGGAACTTGAACTTGTGTAGGAGGATCCGGCACCCAATCCGGGGATATTGCATGTCCGTCGTGTTTGATCAGCATATTGTGCAATATGATGCATGCATACACTATGCTATGTATTGATTTCTTGGTCATCGAACGAACCGGTCGGTGTAGTATACCCCATCTACCCTTTAAAACACCAAATGCCCTCTCAACATCTTTTCTTGCCGATTCTTGCAATTTTTTGAACGCCTTTTCCTTAGCCTCGACAGGAAATGAGGGAGCTTTCACAAAAACAGACCAAGACGGGTAGATACCATCCACAAGATAAAAGCCTCGTCTGTAATGTCGATCGTTAACATAGAAAGGAGAGGAAGGTGCGGTACCATCCGTTACGCTTTGGAACAACGGCGACGTGTGCAACACATTGATGTCGTTGTTTGAACCTGGAACACCGAAATACGAATGCCAAATCCATAAATCATTCGACGCCACCGCTTCTAGTATGATGGTTGGTCTTTTGATGTCTCCCCTCACATACGCCCCTCGCAAATCTCTTGGACAATTTTTCCACTCGATATGTGTACAGTCGATGCTGCCGAGCATCCCGGGAAAATGCCATCTAGCCTCGTGTGCGGCGTAAATACGTGAGATGTCGTGGCTCGTCGATTTACGTAAAAACTCGTTAGCATACAACTTAATGACCGCATTGCAAAAAAATTGCAAACATTCACGTGAAGTTCTTTCAAACATAGCTAGGTATTCATCATATTGATCGGGTGGGTTACCTGTCGCTAGTTGGCGAATGGCGGACGTGCATTTTTGTATCGGCGTGAAACTTGGTTTGCCCCTCGCATCGTAACGTTCTTGAAACCATTCCTCGCTTGCTTCGATGTCTCCAACAATCTTTAAAAATAATTCTTTGGGTAAACGAAACCGATCTCTAAACGTTTCGGCATTGTATAGCGGGTTTTCTACAAAATAATCGTTCATCAAAACTTCGTTGGCACGTATACGATCACGGTCGACCATCTTCTTCTTTGGGCGGGACGACTCGGCATCAAGCTCGTTATACACCGACACAAAATAGTTTAGCGTGTCGTTGTCGGAAGACGACTCGGAATTGGTATCGCTAGACATCAGAAACGTCGAATCCGTAGGGAATTCCATTTGAGAAAGATATAAAAATTGTGTGAAATGGGTTTAAATTGGTATAAAATATGTAGATTGGTGTGTGTAAAATGGTTAAAATGTAGATATATATATAGATAAAATGGATAATTTTTTTTATTGATTGTTTACCGTTTTAAAACGGTCAAATGTTCAAACGGTCGAAATTTTTAAATGTTCAACGCGTGCTCGGATCAACGACGTGATAGTTCCACGCGTTATATCACCTGCGGGCGGTGTTCCCGTGGTTGTTTCACGCGTTGTGGGGTGGTATAACGGACCACCCCGTGTCCTCTTAGTAGGAGAGAAGTGTCCGGATAGTTCTTGTAATTTGTCCAGATTTCATCTATAGTATTTACATTTTTTTAAATATAGCTATAGTTCTCAAGTTTTGTAAATTCGTTTTCGTATGGTCCATAGCATGGATGAGGGTTAGTTTTCTCAGTTAAGTGAGTGTAAAATGACAAGAATGCCCTTATTATTTATTTAAATATAAAATCCTAATCCACACCCGCACCCCCACCCTCTACCCCCTTTCTTCTTCATCTCTCATCAAACCACCAGCACCACCGCCACTTCTGCTCAGATTCCGGCGAACCCATAACTTTCGGCGCCTTGTAAAACCACCACCATACACCTCTCTGGCGAACAAGTAACTTCCAGCGAACCCCACAATTCCATGAGATGTTCAAAACCGAGCATATCACGTTTCAGATCTGAATTGTTACGTCATTGATAAGTTTTTTTTTTCCGATTTGTGTTGCTACATCTGATTTGAAGCATAGAAGGAGGTTGTTAATTTGTTTCGAAATAGATCTTAATCGCAATTGAAGTTGTTGTTGGTTAAAAAGATAAACTTGGCTGGAAATCACAGATTTTGCACATCATTACGTCATTTACTTATTAAGCATCACGACTTGTTCATAAAAACGTATCATTCTAGATCGCATCACAACTTGTTTGGCATCTAAATCCGAGTTGTATATGTTCCAGATCTGAGTTAACACGGTTGAGTTGTTTGTTTCGGTATAGGTGAAACAATATTTCAGAAAGACGAAAAAAATAGAAATTGTTTTTATTTGCGGGTTTTTCAATTTAAACTGAGGAAGATGATGAGTATATGGCAAGGGCGTGATGAAACACTGTGGTTAACTGGAGGGTTAAGTAACTAATCTCGTCAAGTAGGGTTAATCCCTTCTTTCCTCGATCAATGGTCGGGTCGTCCTCTAACCTGTCTCCTGCACAAGGAAACACACCGTGACTCGTAACAAGGAGGATGGGTGGGGGTGCTCCTTGTTACCACTCTCCGGCGTGAGAATCAGTATTTGCTTGAGAGCAAAGTATGTGTTTAAGTAGTATGTGTGAGAGAGCAGTTTAGCGTTACCTCAAACCTGGTCCGGGATGGGTATTTATAGCCGAAGAGCGAATGAGGGTGATCGAGTGGCTAGACTGACAGCGCGTAGCCTTTTGTAGGTGTGTCAGAAACGCAGGTCACGGAAGTGTTGGACGCTTCCTGATGTGTGTAAAATGTAACATATAAATTACATCAATTATGGCATAAAACTAACGCTTTTTAGTACTAATGTTGGAAAAAGTATGTTTTTGTCTTCCTTTTGTATTTTAGGATTAAATGAGCTCAAATGAACAAAAGAAGTAAAAAGGCAGCTAAATCTGACATAAATACAAGAAAAGGAATAAATGTGGCATGCCCGACCCCTCGACAGCATCCTCCCAAGCAAAAAACAAGAGAACAGAAGGCTGAACACGCCTCGTGCTCAATGAGCACGGGGGCGTGCCCAAGTGTCTGCAGAAAAGATAAAGTTGTAGAAGCTTCTATCACCCAACACGGGGGCGTGTCCACCGGACACGGGGCCGTGGTCAACGCAAAGATTCGCAGAATCCAAGCAAATCTTGATAGTACAGATACGCTTCTGCACACGGGGCCGTGCCCAGCGGACACGGGAGCGTGGTCAACTAATGCAGACAAACTGCAATTAATGAAGAAAGAGAAGAAGGATGGACACGGGGCCGTGCCCAATGGACACGGGGCCGTGTCCGGGCTTCTGTGCAGGCTATAAATAGGGGTGCTTGGCTCACTTGCAACTCATCCTTTGGCAAACCACTTCTCTCACACTTCATCCACCCACCACCCACCACCACCATCACAACCCACATCCACCACCATCATCCATCATCCATCATAGAGTGTGTGTAGTAGTCTCGGGATCCAAGATTGATAGTAAGAGTTCTTGACAATCAAAGCCATGTTTGCCTAAGTCGCTTACATCACTTGGTGAAGACAAGCATTTAGTGTAATACCTTTTATTTTTAATCTTTTCGCACTTTTTATTTGGTTATGTATTAATGACCTTAATATCTAGTTTCTTATGTTGAAGGTGAAACTTCCTTATCATTTGTCCGTGGTGTCTTGGCGTTATTTTACTGTCTATATAAAATAAAAGATTTACACCATTCATATCTCGACGGTCTATATAGAGATATGTTGGCTACCTGGTCGGGGGTTAAGGGAATGGTTTGGTAAGCGTCTTGCCTTGTTCAGTGTATAGATCCTGCAAGGACCTGGGTCAAGCTTAGTAGGACCTCCTTCAATACCCACGGGTATTGGATGGCGGGGGTTCGAATTTCTTGATCCCCTCATATGTAAACTACTATTAATATATTAACCCGGCTACTTAGGATTGTATCCCTGCTGACTCAAACTACTTAGCCGAGGGTAACATCACCTTCAAAAGAGGGGCCTACCACATTACGCATTAATAACTTAATTAATTATCTTTCAATAATCCAACCCTTTAGGATTGTATCCTTGCTGACTCAAACTACTGGGTTGAGGGTAACGTCACCTTCAAAAGAGGGGCCTACTACTATAACTAAGATAATCTCTTAAAAAGTGCAAAAGTGCGGAAATAATCAAAGGTTACACTAAAGGCGAGTCGGATCCAAGTGATTCATCTTGTCTATCTGTTTTATTTTTATTTTTATTTTCAGCATTTTTAGTTTTTATTTTCCAGTTTAAAACCTTTTTCTAAACTTTTGATTTGATTAGACGTTGAGGATAAACCGGTATTAAAAGCTCTTGTGTCCTTGGACGACCTCGGTATCTTACCAACACTATACTACGCTCACGATAGGTGCACTTGCCCATATGTGTGTTTGGTGTTAGTAAATATCGTGTTTTATAAATTTAAAACTTGACTAATGTGTTAAAAAGGGCTAAAAATATACATAAAAATACATCACACCGCACGCACATCAAGTTTTTGGCGCCGTTGCCGGGGACACAAAGATTTTAAGAAAGTTAGGAATCAACGGCCTAATCGTTTTTTTCTTATTTTTCTATTTTTTATGATTTTTCTTAAATTTTCAGCTTCTGCAGAACTCAGCACGGGCCGTGCCCGCTGAACACGCCCTGTGCCCAATCTTTGGTACTGGCAATCCTATTTTAAGTCAGACAGTAGCTGAACATGGGGTCGTACCCAATCAACACACCCCGTGCCCAAGTATCAGTTACTGAAAACATAACCGTAAGATCCCGACGGTTGGTAATTTCTGACACAAACATGAGCGATACTGATTTTTTTTACTATCGGCCCTCTTATGGTACGTGGTGTCAAATATGTGATGGCAATCATGAAGATTTAGAATGTTATTTTTTAAATTACAAGCCCCACTATATAGACCCATTGTTTTCCTGTAGCCTAAAGAGGGGCGAAAGTAAAAATAATACCTATCTCTCCCTCGAATGCTCTCAATCGAACCTTCTAGGAGAAATGCTTCTTGATGAACTATTTCAATTGGAAGATCTAATTCTTAATTGGGTAAAAGAACTTGAGATGGATATCATTAATTCACCTCAAGACGAAGCCCAAGAAGAATTATTGAGATTGCATTCGGATAAAACAACTTCGTTGTTCCCGGTATCACTTCTAACTCTAGCGAAGACTTGAGCGATAGTCGTCCCTATGTCGATTGTGCCGTGAAGGACTCCCCATCGACTTCGTTTGATGCATACATAGACCCGAGCGATTCGACATACACCTTCTTTAACGAGAGCCCGGAAAAGGGTTGGACTTGTCCACCTACATTTAGCATAGGAATCACCCTTACCAATAACCTCTTGCGTTCGCGTCTAAATCTAGAGCAACTAAGGTATCTCAGGCACTTCGATGTTGTTCCGTCCAGTAAGGAACCACCCGATCCGAATAAATTCCTTAAAACTTGACAAAACTCCATAGACAGCCTCTAGACACGGGGCCGTGACCAGGTCAGCATGCCCCCGTGTCCACCAAAAGATTCCTGTCTGACCTGAGGTCAGAATACGGACAAAATGTGTCAGGATCTTTCCTGCACACAGGGCCGTGTCCAGCCGACACGGGGCCGTGTGCAGCGTGATGTCGTTTTCTATAAAGGCAGCAAGATTCCTGCACATTTGGACCACTCCAAAGACAAAGATCTGGTGAGATCTTCACACATACTATCCTAGGTATATTCTAAAGAAGGTTCTCAACAACCATCTTGTCTTTTCCACTTTTGTTTATTGCCTTCTTCTTCAATTTTTCACTCAACAACTCTATTAAAGCTTAAAATCACCATGGTTCCAAGCTTTATTGTGATGTTTGTAAGATTTTTATTCAAGGAATCTTGTCAAAAATAAGTTCTACAACATCGTTTTAAGTTATTTCTGCTTAAAAATGCTTTGAAAATCAGAAAAATAATTTGAAACTCTAAGGTTCCTTGTTTCAAAAATCTGCAGACAGGTGAACACGGGGCTGTGCTCATTAAGCACGGGGCCGTGTCCGAGGTACTGTTCCAATAAAATTGAACTCTTTTCGGTCTATTTTCTCAGAATGGTGAGCAGAACTAGCGGAACATCTTCATCGCACTCCAAAAACAACCGAAAAGGGAGAAGGACATCAACGGTAGAAGACTCTCTTGTAAACTATGTTTACGCTTTAAGAGAGGCCATTGATGAGATAACGGGAGTAGAAGAAGCATTGGTCGACCGTATCAATCACTTAACGGTGGGACTAGAGGGATGTCTTCGAGAGGTCAACCTTTTGCACCAAAGTTTGAACATTCTCGCCTCTCCTCCTTTGGTACCAATCATCACCCAAAGGGCATGGAATGTGGTACCGGGAGTCATCATACCGGCCGAGTGGTACACCATACACCCGGAGCCCCCTCGAGACATATTACAAGGGGTTCCAGTTGGTGTCACTCCCCCTCCACAAGATGTTGAGGAAAATGAGCCCGCCTTCTTCCTCTCAAGGGAGATAGAAGAATTGCTTTAACAACATCTAGGGAACACCCCTCGCTTCAGAGTTCTACGAAGCCTTTAAATGCCGGAAAGCTATTTCCGGAATTTTGATTCCTATCGTAAGAGTAGAACTCCTTAGGATGATTTTATGTATCACTTGACCTATCTAATTTAGGACTTTTAGCTTTTATTTTTCTGCTTTGTTTTTAATTTTCTAGGACCCTATGTAGTGTGTTATTTTAATGGAATGATGGCTTTAATTAAATTGGTGTTTGGATGATGTTGTAATGGGTAAAACACGCTCGGGATGGTGAAGGATATAAGGGAAGCTTGAACCAACACCCCATGCACAAAAACAGAGCCTCCTGACGATTTTTCTTCATTACAGCAAGTTCAACACGGGGGCGTGCTCAGCCAACACGCCCCGTGCTGAGCAATCTGCAGAAAAATGCCCAGTTCAGGTAACTGGACACGGGGCGTGTTCGCTGAACACGCCCCCGTGCCCAGCCTTCTGTTACCTTTTAAAGATTTCTGTTACTAGCAACCTGAATTCGGGGCCATGCCCGGACACCACGGGCCCGTGTCCAGACGCCCAGTAACATTAAAATTTGTTTTTAACACACCTTTTACATATTCAATCAACCTAAAAACTTATTTTTGGGACACATTGAGGACAATGTGTAATTTAAGTGTGGGGGGATGCTAAAACCTTGAATTTTGCAAGTCCTAATTACAAGCCTTACACAAAACTCTATTGGAACAGCTAATCACCCCAAATTTTTTTCAAAAACTTTTCATTTTTTTACTTGTCTTGGTTTAACTTGGGAATTACAAGTTTTAAAAATGTTATATTTTTACAAATTTACAACCGATAGCGTCGTGATAAAAAGAACCAACATAAGAAAATTATGAAACGGCATGACAAATCTAGTTAAAATTTGATTATATATACTTGATCACATAAAAACCCAGTCCCACAAAAAGTGAGTTTTGAGCCTTTATTGAGCATACAAATACACATCTTTAAACTAAAAGCTCATTTTTCCTTTCTTGTGTGAATAGCCGCTTGGTTTCTTACGACTCTAGAACTTGCCATGACGATGCATTCCCAGTCCGTACCAACTTAAACCCTAGTAAGTAAATGATGGAGACATTAGGACTAACCCTTTATATTTTCAACACCATTATTTTTCTTTTTTTTAACCACCTACCCAAAATTCCCCCTAGTTAACCCCTTTGAGCCTAAACCTTTTTATTTCTAAACCCACAAACAAACACTATTTACCCACCAAAACCTTTTTTTATTTTTAAACCATTTATTTTAGTAACAAGCTCGGTTTTTCATGTGACATTCCTTATAAAAAAATGAAGTCAAGAAACAAGTTCATCAAAAAGAACTTTGTTTGAATAATTGCTTCATTATAATAAAAAGTTACAAAAATAAAAAGTCTTATGAAAACCGACGCTTTTTACGCCTTTCGCCCTTTTCTACTAACCACTAACCCAACCACCTACCTTTAACCCAAGCCTACCCCTTCCCCAAAAAGTCATCTTGATATTTACAAAGGTTTATAGTTAAAAAGGAGGAGGATTGATTGCTTGGCAAGCATAAGGTAGAAGTAAGTTCCATGCCGCTCTCGAGTGTTTCACAAAAATACATCTTCGGCCGAGTGTTGAGTGATCTCCCGTGAGGTATGTGAACTTGTATATAAATGGAAGAGTAAATTACTTTTTGAGTCCCTGTGTTTTAGTGGTTTTAACCACTTGAGTCCAAAATCAAAAAGTTTAATGCCCTGAGTCCCTAGTCATTTATTTTATAACATTTTGAGTCCAATTTTGTTCATTTTATAACGATTTGAGTCCCAAAAAATTGGACTCAAAAGGTTAAAATTTGGACTCAAAAGGACTCAAATGGTTAATGAAAATGCTTATAGGGACTCAGGTCGTTAAACTTTTTGCTTTTGGACTCAACTAGTTAAAACCACTAAAACACAGGGACTCAAAAAGTAATTTACCCTAAATGGAATTTTAAAAAGGCATGTTATGCCCAAATAATTTCTCTTATGAAATGTTCTAAATAAATCATGACGAATAGAATTGTAAAAAACATAAAAATAAAACCTAATAAAAATCTTGGAATCCCGACACTCAAGACAAGCCCGAAACCTTCTCCTCTACCCATTCCATTTGGGAGTGTAAAGCCACATCATAAAGAGTTTTGCTTGAGGACAAGCAAAGATTCAAGTGTGGGGGTATTTGATGTGTGTAAAATGCAACATATAAATTACATCAATTATGGCATAAAACTAACCCTTTTTTAGTACTAATGTTGGAAAAAATATGTTTTTGTCTTCCTTTTGTATTTTCAGGATTAAATGAGCTCAAATGAACAAAAGAAGCAAAAAGGCAGCTAAATCTAACATAAATACAAGAAAAGGAATAAACGTGGCATGCCCGACCCCTCGACAGCATCCTCCCAAGCAAAAAACAAGAGAACAGAAGGCTGAACACGCCCCGTGCTCAATGAGCACGGGGGCATGCCCAAGTGTCTACAGAAAAGACAAAGTTGTAGAAGCTTCTATCACCTAACACGGGGGCGTGTCCACCGGACACGGGGCCATGGTCAACGCAAAGATTCGCAGAATCCAAGCAAAGCTTGATATTACAGATACGCTTCTGCACACGGGGCCGTGCCCAGCGGACACGGGGGCGTGGTCAACTAATGCAGACAAACTGCAATTAAATAGGGGTGTTTGGCTCACTTGCAACTCATCCCTTGGCAAACCACCTCTCTCACACTTCACTTACCCACCACCACCATCACAACCGACATCCACCACCATCATCCATCATCCATCATAGAGTGTGCGTAGTAGTCTCGGGATCCAAGATTGATAGTAAGAGTTCTTGACAATCAAAGGCCATGTTTTCCTAAGTCTCTTACATCACTTGGTGAAGACAAGCATTTAGTGTAATACTTTTTATTTTTAATCTTTTCACACTTTTTATTTGGTTATGTATTAATGACTTTAATAAGTAGTTCCTTATGTTGAAGGTGAAACTTCCTTATCATTTGTCCGTGGTGTCTTGGCGTTATTTTACTGTCTATATAAAATAAAAGATTTACACCATTCATATCTCCACGGTCTATATGGAGATATGTTGGCTACCTGATCGGGGGTTAAGGGAATGGTTTGGTAAGCGTCTTGCCTTGTTCAGTGTATAGATCTGCAAGGACATGGGTCAAGCTTAATAGGACCTCCTTCAATACCCACGGGTATTGGATGGCGGGGGTTCGAATTTCTTGATCCCCTCATATGTAAACTACTATTAATATATTAACCCGGCTACTTAGGATTGTATCCCTGCTGACTCAAACTACTTAGCCGAGGGAAATGTCACCTTCAAAAGAGGGGTCTACCACATTACACATTAATAACTTAATTAATTATCTTTCAATAATCCAACCCTTTAGGATTGTATCCTTGCTGACTCAAACTACTGGGTTCACACCCCCAAAATCCACCATGCGGAGTATCACCGCTTGGAGGGGTGACATGACCAGGATCGAGCCACCAATCATATCGAACAACATAATTAAGTAAATAAAACCAAACACAATACGATTGGTGACCAAAAGGAAGTAAACCGATTTTAGTTAAGCAGCGGAAGCATAAAACATAAGTTCAAAACATAGTCCATAGTTCATAAGTTTAAAGTCCAAAACGTAGGTTTAATAAGTTCATAAAGTTTATTTATTAAATACGGTACATATCAGTTCGCATCCCACAACGACCACCTCCATATGCAAGCTCCAAGCATTTAACGACCTGTAAGGCATGTAACAACGAGTCAACAACAAAGTTGAGTGAATTCACGTTTGGTTGTTAGTTTTAAGTTGTTTTCCGAAAACGTGGTTTGTCTTTCATTGGCGTAATTGCCGTGAGGGTTACCCCTTAGTTGTAAGAAAGTTTTAACCAGTTCATTCTGTATTACGTATACCCTGTTCATGATTAGTGGGGGCTTCCCCATGTGAACTACTAGACCGTATGGTATCGACTACTACGCAAGTAAGTTGTGCCCTACATCAGTGTCTATCATCACTGATGGTTTGCCATAGTCCATTAGTACACGCCCGTCCGAGGTTTGTTAAACCTAATAGCGCTATTAACTAATGACCCGCTCGCCATTGGCCTCGGCGATTAAGTCGATATAAAATGAGGGACTTATGATAGAGTTTTGTCTAGTAAGTTTAAGGTTGTTGTCCTACACAAGGAGGACGAACGTACGTAGTTCTCCCAAAGAGAATACGTAGGATTAATACTGGCATCCTACCCGAGGAGGATGGCCGTACATATCCTACCTAAGTAGGATATGTAGATTCCGTTTTAATTCTTTAACCCATTCCCAAACCACCGGGAATCCCATGCCTTAGAAAGTGTGTGAACTCACCTCGGTTTGCTCGGTTAGATTCTCAATATAGCTAACAGTCAAGGTCGGTCAATCACGTCCTAGTATGATTTACCAGTTAGTCATTTAGTGGCTTTCAAATAGAACACAAAGTTCCTACACGTATCTATCACATAACATGCATCACTTTAACGGTTTATGCCCTCTAAGTTTCCCATCCATTCCCCACTCAAAATCAAACATACGATAATGCACATAACATATATAACATGTTAGATCATTCACGGATAGCATACTCGACATTTAGACACGCAAGTCACAACTTATCTCAATTCAGCATTTATATTCAAAATCTTCTGTTTTCGGACATTTTAATAAAATAGTTAAATTATTCCAAAAATTCCCATATTTTTACAGGATGTCTTAAACATTCCATATTTTATTGTGTAAAAATATCGGGGTCCGGTTAATTACCAATATTTTATAAAAATTCATGTTCCGGACTGAACTCAGATTTGTGTATTTCTGACCACAGTCCACGGAACAATTTATTAAAAATTCGTCGAGTGTCCGATTTACGAAATTCCAGTGGGGTAATTACACATGCATCGGTTGTCATCTACTGTACAAATTTCATGGTCCGATTCATCAATAAACTCAGGTTATGACCGAAAGTATAACACCTATTTATTGCTGTCAAAATTCAGCTTAAGTTGCTGTTACAAATTAACACTTTAAAAATAGTAAACTGAGTCCAAAAATTACGATTCCGGTGCCATTAGAACCGTATTTCATAATAACATATTTTAGATTCAAAATATCGGTTTTTCGTTAAGTTTATGACCTGTTTACAGCCAACTGAAGTTGGCTGTAAAGTATGGACAGATTGCTGTTTTTAGTCTCTAGCTTACTAGTTTGTGTTCGGTTGATCCCGTTAATCATATTTAGTGATTGTAACAACATCCCACATCAATATCAACAAGTAAATCAGCAAATACTCAGTACATATCAAAACAACTTCATACTAACACAAGTACATCATGTTTCATCTTCTTGGTTAAACCCTTTTTAGTGTTCTTGTGAAATAAACATCATTTTACAAATATTAGCCATAAAAGTAAGATAATCAAGGGTTAAACGAGAGCTTACTACTAGCTTATAGCTAGGGTAGAATCTATTGAGAATATGATGGTGAAAAAGACTAGAACAAATTCCTTAGAAAGTCCTTCAAGTTGCCACCTCCATAGATCACCTTCAAACTTGAATGGAACTTGTAAAAATGGAAGAGATGGATGATGATAGTGGTGGTGATGGATTTCGGTTTTGGGGGAAACCGAATGAGAGAGAGGGAGTAGTAATGTGAGGGTGTGTAAGACTTGAATTGATTGTAAGATCTCATGGCCATGCCTTATAATCATCTTCACATATTATGGATACTTACACAAGCAAGAATCAAATATTATGGATACTTACACAAGCAAGAATCAAATATTATGGATACTTACACAAGCAAGAATTAAATAAACAATTGCCATAAAATCTAATCAAATATATGGAGGATGGAGAATGATTTGTGGGTCCATGGGGGACCGAAATTTCAGTTGGGGGGGGGGTCTATTTGCAAAGTTTCAACTAAAATGTAAGTATAAGTTAGATAGCAAGTAACTTGAGGTAATATATTAGTTATATGGTTTTTAGTGGGTGTTATGACAAACGGGGATCATGACTAGCCAAGAATAATTAAATAATATTTTTGGCAAATATTTGGTGTCCCGGGTAATGTCCGGTTGTTCGGTCGGATACTGTTCCGTTAAAGTGTTTAATTATTCTGTAGAGTGTCTTTTATATATATTTTTGTAACACTTTTAATTTCTAACACATAGGAAAAATATTCAGGGCCATTTAGTAAATTTTATGTATACCACTAGTATGTTAACACGCACATGTAAGTATAACACAGTAATCAGAGAGCAGTTAAATGATTCAGCACAGTCATCAAACCCTTTAATTATCATTAATAAACTGTACGGTTACATGTAAATTTGAGGGTTGTCACAACGTCACCTTCAAAAGAGGGGCCTACTACTCTAACTAAGATAATCTCTTAAAAAGTGCAAAAGTGCGGAAATAATCAAAGGTTACGCTAAAGGCGAGTCGGATCCAAGTGATTCATCTTGTCTATCTGTTTTATTTTTATTTTTATTTTCAGCATTTTTAGTTTTTATTTTCCAGTTTAAAACCATTTTCTAAACTTTTGATTTGATTAGACGTTGAGGATAAACCGGTATTAAAAGCTCTTGTGTCCTTGGACGACCTCGGTATCTTACCAACACTATACTACGCTCACGATGGGTGCACTTGCCCATATGTGTTTGGTGTTAGTAAATATCGTGTTTTATAAATTTAAAACTTGACAAATGTGTTAAAAAGTGCTAAAAATATACACAAAAATATATCACACCGCACGCACATCACTTCCTAAGGTGATGCCACATCCTGCTGCGGCTGTCAGTCCGCCTGCCAGCTTTTCATGCATGTGGGCTGGGCAGCTGACCGCTGTCAGTGCCCGGACAGACCACTTGCTTGCTTTGTCATTGAAGTCAAAGTGGCAGTTCCACTTGTGGGACAACAGGATGCGGTTTTGGGCCGCATTGTTATGTGCGGTAACCGCGGTGGTTATCGCATCCCTTGTGGTGACGAAAACCCATTTTCATACACCAGGTTAGTCTTCTCCTTCTTCGATTGGGATAGCACACTGGGTCTGCGCGTCTCTGCACGACCGCAGGTGAATCCTTGTCAGCAGGGGCAACGGACCGGGTTATGGTCACTCGTGCTCGGTATGGAAGTTGCAGATGGGTGGAATGTTGGATTATTGGTCGAAAGGGCGCCCTTGAAATCGGTTCAGAGAAGATACTAGGCCAAGGCCTTTGCTCCTGCTTCATGTAAATCAATCGGTCGATTGATTGTTGACTATGGAGCGGTTGGAGTGAAGTCGTGTTGACTTGTGCCGAACCGGTGAGTAACTTCAGGCTGACGCTGAAGCATCTCTCGGTTTATTACGTTTTCGTGGCAGGCTGGTAGTGTGGTCTACCTTTTTCTGATATCATCAAACATGATCGCCATTTGGCAAGTCTTCGAATCAACCTTTGAGATGATGACGGAAGATGAGTATGACCTCGCCATTACCCGAAACTCGAGTTGTAACCTTTGCGTCTGCTGACTCAAACGTATTTGGCACTGTGGTGGTGCTGTATGTTCATCACTTGGACATGGAGTGATGATCCCTCTTTCTGTGAGGTGTTCCGTGTTCATCCATTGGACATCTGTCCTTAGGGTTCTGCATCTGCTTTGCTGTTACCTCGTTACCGTCGATGCTTAGTTGGAACGTTTTGATTCAACCTCCCTTGTGATAGCACGACCTACCCCTTGTCGGTCGTGTTTGGTCGAACAATGTGAGTAGTTGACTTGCTATTTCCATTGTAATTTCTGGGAATACAATGAGCAAATAAACATGGTCATAAGTAGACTTGTTACCACCATTGTTTATTCTATGCAGACAATGGGTAGATAAACAAAGTCATAAGTAGACTTGTTACTGCCATTGTTGAGCTTCTTGCTCTTTGAGTTCATAATGACTATCAAGAGTCTACATGAACAGCTTTGAAGCGTTGTTCTTCAAGCTGCTTTATGTTTATAAACTGGTCATTCGTTTGGGTGTTCATTTAAATAAATGGGATTTATTTAAGAGTAAAAAGAACACTGAAAACAATTGTTCTTGAAGTAGCAGCTCGCGCCGCGTCGGTCCGCGCGGTAGGCTTGTTGCGGTGTTGTGGTCCACCATCTTTGTAATGCAAAGGCGTGGATTTGTTTGTGGACCGCATAACCAAGTTGGTGATGGGGTATCTTTCCGTAATCACTGTTCCCATGGTTACAGATCGAGCACAGTACCGAATGCGGTCGTTTCCCATAGCCACCATTCCCATGGTGAGAAAATCGTTGATGATTCTGACTGCGTTTCCACGGTTGTTAACAGAAGACTCGCTTTAAAATAGTTTTTCAACTCAAACTGGCTCTATGAGGTACTGCGACGTAGGTCGCCGAGCTGCGGGATTCGCAATCCAAAGAGAGTTGCTGGTTCTGAGTATCTGAAACACCCACTTGAGTTGCGTGTGTGTTTGATATAACCGTATATGCCATGCGTGGAGCTAAAGCTAGAATGAGCTTTGTGTTCCCCCTTTAGTAAGTATATATTTTTTTGGGTGGGGGGGGGGGGTCCTTAAAGCGACTATAGGAGTAGCACACCGCCCGTTTATTGGGTCATTGTTAAGTATTCAATCATTCTTTATGGTATTTTCATTGCGATGATAAGATTACGCTAGTGAACACTTTGGCTTGACTTATAGTTTTTGCATGCTGGTGTGATAATTAACTTAGTATACAATATGTCATGTTGGATTTGAGACAATCTTTTATACGTATGCTATGTAATCAAACTTGTATACTCGCCAACTTTTGTTGATTGTACTTTAATACATGTTGCAGGAAATTGATGATGACATTCGAAGAAATCTACTTAGGATGGATAAGAAACACACCCAATGTCTATGTCTTGAATTTTGTTTGTTGGGTTATGTTACGAAAGATTTGTTGTAATTTCCTTCCAATGATGTATTTTAACTAGAAATGAAATGAAATCTTGTTACTTAAATTATTGTCACAATTAGTCGTTATGAAGTCTCGAGCAATCTCGTTTTCGTCTCACTCTGATGTTTCCGCCATCGGTCGGGGTGTGACACAATATGATACAAAAAAAGTTGTTTTGGATGAAACTGACAAACGTGCCTAAACCTCAGGGACGATTCTTGCAATTTACTCTAGTTTATTTTATAAAATGAGGAAAATGGTTAAGCCTTCGATTTTATCTTTTATGAAAATTGGAAGCGACTCCTAGTCTGGATACCGAGAGTCCCTCAACCTTGTCACAACACACCGATAGACTGGTCTGGAAATATGTCAATAATGAACCATCCCTAGCCTCTCAACTAGTAAACGATATGGCACAACAAGATTGATTTAAAGCCATCTTGGTTGTATTATCTTTTTATAATTTAATTAATTAGTGCTTGTAATTCAAGCTTACAAGAGGGATCACGTTTAGGGATCTTTACCTCCAATCGGATCTGGTGCATTACCAAAAGCCTTTTAGTACCCCCAAGATCTGGTTCAATACTAGAAGTTTATCACCCAAATCTAGTTCAATACCAGAAAACTCTAGTAAGATTTGGTTTAATACCATAAGCTTACACTGGATCTGATTAAGGGTACCATAAGCTGTACGGATACCTTAGTCAAGTTAAGTTAAATTAATATAGTTAAATTAAGTTGTTAAGTTAATTTAGTTTCAAAGTGGCCATGTAATCCTGTGATTCCTGTCATAAAAGATAATAAACCAAGAATTAGTAAAACATAAACATATTAAATAAGATAAAAATACTATATTAATAAGATTATCTAATCCGAGAGTATGAGAAGACATAGAGATTACAAACATATGAAACATTTTTACCGATGACAATTACCACTTTTCATGATCTTCAAGCTCTAGCTCAAGTGCAAGTATTTGTGCAACAAAGTGTCTTTCAACTCTCATTTATTACATATATTTAGTGAACTAATCAAACGATGCTTTATTCTCAACATGGATGATCAAATGTAGGATGTTGGGATCCTAGCTTTGGAGAGGTCTCGGTCGACATGAATACCTTCCTTAAGGATCAACCTCATACTTCCAAGCAAAGGAGGCTTAGGAAGAATCATGACCATGGCATACTTGGCTATTGATTAACCAAGCTCCATGGATCACCCACACTTTCTCCAAAGGACTAGAGCCTTCAAAGAAGAGAGAACAAAGCCAAGAATGTACAAGTCTATCAACCTTGGGGCTGTAGTAAACCAAGGAATCAGAGAGCAAAGAAGAGCATGCCTCAAATAGGTGAACGAGACCTTTATTTATAGGCTGGTTAAGGGCAGATTAGCACATGCATTCAGGGGTGGCACGACGGTGCGTGTCCTTTTATTTGTTGGAAGCTCCGAGATCTTGTCCCTTTTGTCTCCCAGTAGTACATAGGCACGGGCGCGCCTTCCCATGCACGGTCGTGCATGGTGAGGTGTCCCGATAGGCCAACAACATGTGTACTTTTGGTCTCTTGCTTTTGTCTTATTTGGAGGCACGGGTGTGCATGTGTATGCACGAGCGTGCACGACACTTTTATTTCTCGTCCACCACGCGTATCTGATCTTTGCTAATTTTTCAAAAGGCAAACTGAGGCGAAAGGCATGTCTCTGCACTATGGTGTGGACAAATAGTAAATACACATGCGTTCATAAATAAATCTCCCAAACTCCTCCATCAAACGTGGAGCTCAAAAGAGGCATAGAAGCTTGATGGATCGATTGTGGACAAATGGTAATTTCTCAGTAACGGAACCATAGTTGATGTTAGGGTCGTGTACAACACGTTGACCGTCAAGATTTGCAACAAACAACAAGGTCACGTAGATGTCATGGTTCAACCATCACAACAAATTTTCTAAGAATGACTTTATCATTGATACGACACAAGTGACTTTATCAGCAATATGGAGACAAAATCAAGCTCTAAAAATGTTGGAAGTGAAGTTAAACAAAATAATCACTCTTAGTAACATTTTATGAAAACTACCTAATTGAAAGAAAAAGAAGTTTTTAGAGCAAAATGTTATAAAGATAACAAGATTTTCATAAAATATGTAACACCACTAAGCTATAGTTAGAACTTAGGTATCACTATACATATCAAATTACAAAATCATTCTATAAATGTTACGTAAATTATCAAAAATATCTAATAGAATCATCACATTCACTAACTACAAATGCCCTTTTCATCTCTTGAACTCTCTTTCTTGTCTCATCCTAATAGTCTTATCACCTAACGTAAATGTCCTTTTCATCTCTTGAACTCTCTTTCTTGTCTCATCCTAATAGTGAATAGTCTTATCACCTAACGTAGATAAAAACTGAAAATTTAGGATAAGAGGTGATAAAAATACCTCATTTTTCCATAATTGGTCCAGTTTGTAACAAATCAGAACATATAAAAATAAGGGTTATTGGATTTTATCACCCTTAACTATTGGCTATTGACCGCTTCCATCCTCAACTATCATTTGACGCTCGTCACCCCCAACTTAACACTTAGTGTGTTCTGTCACCACATCGTTAACTAATCACTAACTTTTGATCTTATTACTATACTTTTGGGGTGTCCTAAGATCTCTAAAACCTTCATAAGATTCCTATGACACCCCTAAAAGTATAGTACCAAGATTAAAAGTTAGTGATCAGTTAACGACGTGGTGACAAAACATACTAAGTGTTAAGTTGGGGGTGATGGGCGTCAAAGTGATAGTTGGGGGTGACCGCGGCCAATAGCCAATAGTTAGGGGTGATAAAATTCAATAACCCTAATAATAAACATACATGTCATAACGTATCACCAAATTATACGCGGAGTCCATGTGGTTCGATTAATTAGCATGGGTGACGATGGGTAGCTAGCCCATACGCCCATACCAAAACAGGCATATGGACAAATCACAAAACTCATTTTGCTTGTAACATGATCATTTACATTAAAATCGCACAACTCATTTCCCTTGTAACATGGTCATTTACATTATCCTAGAATCGATCCATACCCATCCACATTTGTACATAACGAGTTAATGCAACCCGCGCGTTGCGACGGTATGTTGATTATGGATGTATTTTGCATCACTATATCGTATCTTAAAATTTTTACATTCATGCAAAGCATTCTTTTTATTTTTCCAAACCACCGGCCTACAACGCTATAATTAAACATTTTACTTAGAGATATTCATTTTATTTTCACCTACGCCAATCATTTATCGTCACATTTGTCATAATGAACATTCAATCTCGATACCCTTAATCTTATTAGTTTGTAAATGGGCTTCAAACATTTCCGTTGTTTATTATTATTTTTTTTCTGAACAACGAATTTTTTTTGTAAGACTTGAACTCAATACCTCACATTTCATTGAATTGCTCAATATTAGTCTCATCATTTCGGTGCCTTCACAACAGTGTAACATAAAGAGTGATAAAACAAAACTACTGGTGAAACAATCCAATTAATCAAGATACAAAACGAGGGTCGTATTCATACGATTTTGCACTTCTCGACAAATATAATCTGTTTCATTATTCTAAGTGGTTATTCTATTTTGGGTAATAAAGAACCGTATGCGTCAAAAGGCGCCTGTACGGTTCCGAAGGGATACAATTTGACCCTAATCAACCGACTTTATCGAGAAAGATTACTTTTTTTAGTCCATCGACTACGCCTTTCGGCCTGATCTTAGGCCCTGACTCACCCTCCGTGGACGAACCTTGCGGAGGAACCCTTAGGTTTTCGGGAGTATTCAATCCCTAATTAAAAATGTAAAATAACACATGGAAAGCTAAATTTATGATAAATAGAAGCGTCAAACAATACATCAAAAGACAAATCTATGGTAAACAATTTTAGATCCGTATTCATAGCTTTGAACAAATGGCATGTCAATTTAAAAAAAAAACTTCAAAATCTTGTTTTGTTTTTTGGATTTTTCAAAAGATATTTGTGGAAACATATTTTTTAAAACATCTAGAGACAAATCTAACATTATGTTTATATGAACGGATGGGGACACTTGATTGTTTAAAAAATCTAGATTTGATTCCAATCATGATTTCAATTGTTCAATAAATGATTTATGAAAATTAATTTCATTTTTGATGAATTGTTTTCCACCACAGTAGCCAGCTCTGTTCTTTAGTTTTGTGGATTGAAAAATTTTAAATTAATTATTCTTATTTAATCGATGATCGAAAGTGATGTTCTTGTTCGGTTTGATGATTTCATTAGAAAAACTGGTGTCACTTAGAAGTTTTGGATTTGATTGTGATGCATACAAATGGGGTATATACTTTCTTTTGATTTTAAAAAACAAAAAATGGTTTTGATTGCATGTATGTAATGTTGCCTTTGAGTATTCTTAGAATTTCAAGACCTGAACTTTCCTTTCTCATACGCATGTTTTGCATTTTTATATTTTCCTACGTCGGCTTTAGATCGAAGCGAACTTTCAGTTTCATTGAGGCGATCATTCTTATTCTGATCATCATGATCGGTGAATGATTGTGGGGACTGGGAGATCGATAAATGAGTTTGAAAGTTTTTAAATGGATGATCACATATGGGGGAACGGTGATGGGAGGAGACATATTGGTCAGTGGCGGAGCTTGACCAAAAATTTCGAGGGGGTGATGGGACCCAAAATTTGTTTTCCTATCGATATGTTTCGGGTCGGGTCGGCTATTTGATTCAGGTCGGGTCAAATAATAATAGTTCCAAATAAAACAAAGTGTATATTTAACAAACTACCCATCATTTATATACAAAGTTTATAAATATTTAGGTTATACAATTTAGGAAAAATAATCGGGGGGCGATCCTATATAATTTTAAAATTTCCGGACGAAAAAACGGAACTTAACCGAAACATTGGGGGGGGGGTCACCCCCGGGCACCCACTATAGTTCGCCCCTGGTATCGGTTAGGTGGTGTTGCTTCGGTTGATTGGCGGAATCAATAGTACCGTTAGAATGTGGCATACGCGTCGGTTTGGTGGTGTTGCTTCGGTAATTGACGGCATTGGTGGATGGTTATTGTGTCGTGGATGGTGGTGTTAATTTTTTATGTATTGTATGTCATGGATGGTGGTGTTAATTTTTTATATGTATTGTATGTCATGGATGGTTATTTTTTATTTTTTATATGTATTGTATATAAGTAATTTAGAAAGTTGTGTATATGTATTAAATAAAAATATCAGAGGTAAATATAACCTTATAAAGTGGATGACAATTTGTTTGATATGTTGTGGCGGCAATTTTGCGAAACGGTGGCAATTAGTTGTTTCCAAATATTAAGAAGAGTAAATTACTTTTTGAGTCTCGGTATTTTAGTGGTTTTAACTAGTTGAGTCCAAAATCAAAAAGTTTAACGCCATGAGTCCCTAACCGCTCATTTTATAATGTTTGAGTCCAATTTTGTTCATTTTATAACGTCTTGAGTCCAATTTTGTTAAAAGAATTGGACTCAAAAGGTTAAAAAATTGGACTCATAAGGACTCAAAAAGTTATAAAAAAAAAAGTCTATGGACTCAGGGCGTTAAACATTTTAATTTTGGACTCAAATGGTTAAACCACTAAAACACAAGAACTCAAAAAGTAATTTACTCTATTAAGAAAGTTCTAATGTAAATTGAAGTGTTCATTTTTCAATCGAAACGGTGGTATAACATTATAATATTATATCATATAATTGAAAGGTAATGTCAATTTTTTTTCTAAATCATTATGTCTTAAATTATAATTAAAAGGTCATGACTTTTTGCAAACCATTATCTCATAAGTTATAAGTGAGAAAGTTCGTGACTTTTTGCAAACTATTGAGTCTTAAGTTATATGTGAAAGGTCATGACTTTTTACAAACCATTGTATCTTTTAAGTTATAATTGAAAGGTCAAGACTTCTTACAAATTATGGTGTCTTAAGTTACTTTTTGTATCCATATAAAAGTCACCACCTTTCATTCTAGAGAATCAACCCAAACAAAAGGGTATGTATGTGTGGTTTTTTAAAAGTCGCCGCTTTTCATTTTAGAGAGGCAACCCAAGTTGCTTTTTGTATGTATGTATAATGTACCATGGTGCTCTCGAAGCTAGAAGTTTAAGGCGCCGTGAGATCAAATCACCATCGTAAATGGTCCTACATCATTTTATGTCACAACGATAGGTCTATGGCCATCTTTATACAAAAGATACCGACTCTGGCTTCAATGCATATAACATGATGTTGTAACTTGTAACATGTAAGCGTGTAAAACAACATTTCTTGAATCATAATCATAAAACATTTTTCAAATGCCCGCGGGTCTTATAACTTGTTAACATATCATTTCTTGAATCATAATCATAAAACATTTTCTAAATACATTTAAGTTTTAGAACACATGGTTACCCGAAGGTCAAGCAATTCATATCAACATTAAGGCTTTCAAATAGTAGAATTAGGTACCTTTGAAAAAAAAAATAGTAGCAGGGAATGAGTTATCCGTAATTCAATGGCAAAAAGAAAAGATAACGGTAACAAATCCTCTAACTTGAAATTTCACTTGTCCTGCAACCACTTGTCCTTGCTTGAATATTCTAAAATTTCAAAACTCAAAATCCTGTAACTAGAGAAAGATATGAAACTTGCTACTTTCCTGTGCTCAGAATACTTGATGTGCCTTGCCATAATACCTATTTATGAATGCTGCCTGCACACAAATGCCTTATAAATTGGCTTGGAGATCCACAGAGTTGCAATTTTTATACAAGAATGTTACCACAATATCAGGTTTCACCAAGTAAACATAAAACAAAACACAAATTTTGGTATCTAAAAAAGAAAAAAAGGAACCAAACCTTGACGCCAGATATATCCGGGGTATCAGGTGTAGCAACAGGATAGAATTTGTAAAACTTCATATTCTGAAATGCAGCCACTCTCTCTGCACTCAGTTGCTCTCGTGCTATCCTTCTCCTTACCCTTTCCTGCCAACATTCCCTTATTATTGTAAACCTCATCTTCTCATATACAAATCAAATGCTAGGTAGTTAAAGGCTCGCTCAAGGCGACAAGAGTTTGTTGCCTAGACGCACAAAAAACACACTCCCAAGACAAGCAAGGGGCATGTCCGGTCCAAGCCATTTTTGGATGTTTAGACTTGTTTTGGGCTGGTTGGTTTACACTGTGGATTTTTGGCTTGTTTGGGGATTTACGCTGGTTCAGACCGTCTAAAACTAGTTTTGACCTGTTCAGACCCATTTTGTGCCTTGCTGCAATCAAAGCTGGTTTAGTGCACCTCGCCTGGGTGCCTATGAGCGCCTTTGACTCATAGATCAAATATTATAAGTTATAACTAGATAGATAAATTACCTCATGATTAGCTCTCTTTCTTTCTAGAACCTTTTTGCTGACAAATTCCTATATAAAGAAGGTAAAGATTTTTTATATAGATATGTTGAATGTGAAAACATAGTCTAACTACTCGATTGAGCTTACCTTGAAGTCATCGCTCTGATCTTCAGACAACTCCTCCGCAGAAATTCGCTCATTAGTGAACTCCTACGAAAGATAAAAGTTTTTCAAGTTTACGATGCCTAATAAAGCAATAGATATTAGAAAAAGAGGATTAGGGCTCACCTCAAGTTCATCCATATCCAAATCAAACTGACAGAAAACCTATACATGTTCATGGAAAATAAAAGAAGCAAATTAGTGCTAACCTCAGTCAAACATTATGGTATGGTGCATGCTTTTTAACGCTTTTCTTTGAGGCGCACCTCTGCTTAACAAGTGTTTTGGCAAAACAAGTGTGCCTCACGTACATGATGTGTGCGCCTCAGCTCCGAGGACCGTATTGCCTCGGACACTTTTTAAAACACAGAATATATTTCGTCTTTAAGGGAGAAAAAAATACTGCCTCTAGTTTTACTCATGTATATCTTAAGAATCACCGACAATTAATGCAAAGTGGTGAATAAATAATCAAGCGCAAAAAGATAGCTTACAGGCTCTGGCTCGGCTGGATACAGGATATCAACAATAGTACTCTGTTCAGTCTCATCTTCCTCTAAGGGGTTATAAATGTCTGCAAAAAAAAAAAAAAAAAAAAAATTGTTCCTAATTGATGAACAGAAAACCAACATACCAACTGACATCACTCTATATATGAATCAACTAAAGCTATCCTTTCTTTATCCATACAATTCACTTCTGAAAACTATACCGACTAACGCTCATGTCTTTGCTCAAATTTATCACTTATATGAAGATGCTTTTACCTTCCAAAACATTTGTTCCAAATTTTAGTGTATAATGTGATGGTAAAAATATTTGAAATTGAAAATCATCTAAGAAGACAAGTCACCACTATGCTATGATCATAACCAAATTTTATGCAAAGGGCAAGAAAACTGGAACCCAAAATAAGTCTGTATATGTACTTACATGGTATGCAGTATTCAAACTTCTTGACGCGCTCTAGCTTCAAATGTTTTAAACCAGCCCTGTGTCAAAATCAGATAGTGAACAATATTATCTTTACCAATCTCAACAAGACAACTGTAGCATAAACATAGAAGAGTTAGAGCAATAGTAACAGATAGAATAAAGCTAATTTCTCAATTCCCAAATGATCTTCAATGTAAAAATTAGAAAATCAAGTTCTCAATTACATTAGAGTATATAAAACTATAGCCAAAACTGAAATATCTTTTGTCTGGATTTTCTTTTCTCGTCATAATCCCACGGAATTGTTTGGTATGAATTTGTAACTGTTTCGTATTTCGTATTACATAATGAATGAATTACTAATTCTATAATAATCAAGAAATTTATTATCTAAGAATAATACTCTTTACAAACCTCTACCGAGTGGATGATCTTGAAAATAAAAATCAAAATTCATATACCCATAACTATGAGATGAATATTCCAATTTAGCATAAAGCTACAACTTACACAAATAGTGCCCGAAAACTACGGCTAAAATTCACATTGTACAAATTGTTTGATATACAAATTTCAAAATGCTTGAAAGAAGGTGTGTGGCAAAAGAGGGAATGATAAACCCTTTAATAATCCATATATCTCATAAATTCTATTTGCAAAAACTAAAATGCACTATAGTTAATCAGTTTAAACATCAAGTTCAACAGATAAACACTCAATGCCAATTCTCAATTATTGACCCAGTTAAGTGGACATCTATAGTCAAAACCAACAAGCTTTATAGTAGAGATCATTAATTTAACCCAGTCAAAATAAACGGGTTGATTTGAGCTATGCTTTATCTTAAACAAGGAGAAAGCCATTCAAAGTGTATTCAGATGCATTAAACCACCTAAACCGTTTTATCAAAAAGTTATATAACATCATCGATGATGCAGTTTTCGAAATCATATTTAATACATTGGTTGTTTATAAAATTAAAAAAGAAGTGTATACGAAATATGTGTGGCTTTGCCTGACCTGACTTGTTTGATCTATACTAATAAACAAATAACCATTTTGAGCCAAACCACTCCTCATATACCCAATCCGACCAGTTTCGATCTATTCTTCCAACCCATGCTTTGCTGCCTAAGATAGTTGAACAAGCATAATATATACCAAAATGAAGTATAAAACATAAGATCAATATTACTGAAAGATGGATACAAAACAAATAAAAAAACAAAGAAAATAAAACAACACTCAGAAAACATGCAAACAAGCATGAACATGGAGCTTTATAGGAGTGGTGGATACCTTCTTTGGACACAACCAAGTACAAATATTTGTGTTTTAAGTCTTTCAACTGAAGAATCCCTGTAAAAATTAGATTTATATCAGTTTAGCCAACTATAAAATTATGATCACTAATTAAAATTTATCAAATATGGTTTTCAACATATAAAAAAATGATTACCGTTTTCCTAATGGAATGTATGGAACCCAATCCATTTTCATCCGCTTCATGTCAATAATTTCTTCAGACGCCATTTGTACGGAGGTACATACAATTTTATCAGAAGGTGGATATGGAGACACAACCTGTTCAGTTGTACAAAGGGAAAATCTAATACATAAAAACTAAAAGAGTAATTAAAGACACATAAAAGTCAACACACACACAACTAACGATACTGAACTGCCACATATGCAAATCTTGAACTATGTAACGTGTAAATATGAAAGAAAGAGTACAAGTTTATTCTACTTGGTACTTACCACAATCACTACAGGTATCAAGGTGGCTATTGATTTAGCCTGTGCTGCAATTAAAAAAAAAAGTCACATAGAACCCCAAAAAGAAAAAGAGTACAATGCATGCTCTAAAACCTCGATTTTCTAATCTGGAAGTAGATAAGCACATCATATTCAACTAATCAATATAGAGTTCAACATATCAAGCTTGGTTTTAAAACACACGCGCGCAATATAAGGTCTGAAGGAGGTTGAATAGTAATATGACTATAAGAATGAATATATTATAAATGGTTTGCTTGATTAAAAGGCTGATATGTATAAGAGATGAGAGAAATGCAGCTTTTGGTTGTACATAGAGCAACACGTCAGTTCATGAAGCTCTCGTCGCGCCCCTCGTGCTTTTTAAAACCAATATATTAAGAAACGTGAATTTATTACTTACGCTCTGTACAGCTAAAGATGTAGACTTTCTTCCCGTGTAATATCCCACCCTCTTCAAATGCATCCTGTACCATTTGACGATGAATAAAAACTTGATTAGTTCTATTTCTTACAAATTATCACGTTTGTTTGAATTTTCACAATCTGCAAAGGCGAAACAAAGATTAAGAAACGATCAATTTCTTTTAGGGAATAACGCTATCAACAAAGTGTGCAACTTACTTCCAAATTTGAGAAATTCCAGTTGTGTTTCAAGAGCAAGTCAATCTGGTCCCACTGTCATAAAATTTCAATCGCGATGAGTAGCCTACACAACGTAACAGATAATAACATAATTGACATTGATTGTGCCACATACCTCTGTACCAACAGGGAAGGCCTGCTTCCACAAATCCTCCTGCAACAACATTAAGTAATAAAGAATAAAACCATCAAAACAAACATCTTATTTAACATGGCTGGCTATAGTTCAAGTGCAACAAATAGACAACTAAACTCAACACATAGGAAAAATAGAGTTAATTACGTTTTTCGTCCCTGTGGTTTGCCAAAGATCACTATCTCAGTCCATTAGTTTAAAAATTGCCAAAACAATCCCTATGGTTTCACTTTCGTAACTATTACAGTCCAACCTCACTAACGCCATCCAGATATTTTGTTAATTTATTTGAAATGACCGTAATGCCCTTCTTATTAAACTTAAAATAAATAAAGAGTTAGTTACGTTTTTCGTCCATGTGTTTGTGAAAATAACCATTACAGTCCATTAGTTTTAAAACTTGAGACTACCTGAAAAACTTGACTGTAATAGTTATTTTTAACAAACCACAGGGACGAAAAACGGAACTAACTCTTCAATTATTTTAATTTTAATAACAGGGGCATTATGGTCATTTCAAACAAACTAACAGAATAACTGGATGTCGTTAGTGTGAGTGGACTGTAATAGTTACGAAAGTGAAACCACACGGATTGTTTTGGCAATTTATAAACTAATGGATCGAAATAGTGATTTTTGACAAACCAGAGGGACGAAAAACGTAATTAACTCGGAAAAATAAATCACTAGCTATCCGGCTGAAAAAGAGTATAACATAAAAAAAAAAAAAACTAAGAGTAATCTCTTCTAAGTCCTTGTAAACCTACCGAACGAACACGAACAAGGCTTTGTTCGTGTTCGTTCGTTAAGGAAATAAATGTGTTCACGAACGGTTCTTGAACACTTACCGAACGAGATTTTATGCTTGTGTGCGTTCATTAAGGAAATGAGCGTGTTTACAAACGGTTCATAACACAAACGAACACAAATAAATTTAGCGAACGTGACGAAGGTTAAAGGTGGATGGCCTAGAGAGTAGCACTGGAACTTGAAGCTTTAATTGTGGAACGGAATGTCGATCGTATTCGTCATTTAAATGATGAGAAAGGAATGGTACATATACAACATGGAAATAGGGTTTCTTAGTTTAATTGTTAGGGTAAAAAATAAATAAAAATTAAATAATATAAAAAGCATAGATAAAACGAACTTTCCGCCGAACGGTTCAAGAACTGTTCGCTGAACGTTCGGTTCGTTTATAGCCCTACTTCTAAGTTCTAACCAATGATACTAGCTTGCCTGATTAACAACTTGTATTTTTTGTAACGGCATGCAATTTCAAACAACAAATTCGTATTATCAAATCACAAGAGATCGATCTCTAACATGATGATACACACATATTATGAACTTAACATGCATAGATCTTACACGTGGATCAGTTAAACATTGAAAAAGAATAAGTAAGTAGACATAAAATATACCAATTCACGTTGCTCTTGGAAGAACTGAGGCTCTGATTGAGGCTTCGAACGTACAGTTCTCCTATGAGCATTGGTAGAGGTGGAAGCTCCGTCATCGATAGGGCTTGCTTTCCGCTTCGTCATTGTGCGTAAATCTGACGCTGTGCAAATTGCGTGGGGATTGAATTCGGTTGAAGAAGATATTTATAGAGAAGAGGTTTTGTGTAACGGAAAGAGAAGAAGAGTTTGGTTTGGCGGGTTAACGATATTTGAGGGACTTGAATCCCAAGCTATGAATATTTGTTGTTTTCTTTCTTTCTTAATTTTTTTTTAAAGATATTCTAAAAGAATTAACTTATTTGATTTTTCGGTTGGTAACTTATACGGGTTAATTTTTTAGAAAAATCTAAACACAAGGTGTTGTTTATTTTTATGTAGTTTTTGATATAAAATTCATTAAAGTTGGTTTTGAAATTAAAGTATTGGGTCTCATATAAGATTTTAGCACGTACTTATATCTGTAATTTTGATGGAACATATTTAAGTACTTCGACTACCCAATAGATAAGGATTAGATATTTAACTTTTTATATGTATGACGATAAGGACTAGACATTTAACTTTTTCTTTTAATTTTAGCTTGCATTTCTTTAAAAGGTTTGGGTTGTAGCCTTTTTTATCTTATCTTTAGTAGTTGTTATTTGATATTTTAGTATTTATTTTAGTTATTATGTAATATTTTAATTGTCGATGAAAATCGTTTATTTAAGTTACATGTACTTTATTTTATATTTTTTTATTTACAAATTGTTAAAACATTTAACTAGTATCAGTATTTAATAAATAAAAAAAATATGTGGTAGTGAAAAAATATCAATGAGAGGTGGAAATCACGTCTCAGATTTGCATTTTATAGAAGAAAAAAAAAAACATTCTAATGAATTCACATCCCTTACATGAGTGTGTAAATATATTATCCCGTATAATATTGCGGTGATGACCATTTGCAACATGGTACACTAATAGATAATAGATGAATGAGGGTGTTGTCTTCTAGTAGAGGGTCGAGTGTGTGGGGTTGGGTTTGATACGTTTGCGATTGAAATTGGTGAGGTTGAAACGGTGGAACGAACGGTTGGTTATGGTACGTTTGCGATTGAAAGGGTGGATATTGTTGGGTTTGAAAGGGTGGGACTTGGTCGGGTTCGTCTTGCAACCTAAATCGAGCGGGCTCACCAAGATTCGCTCGAACCTTGGGCCTTATTTTCTTCGTACCCGAACCGCCACCTCTTTTTTTCGATCCACCACCTCTCTTGCTTGAACCTTCCATATTTCTTGTAAAAAAATGAGTGTGAAAATAGTTGAGAGTTTTTTGAATTTTTTGTGAGAATTGTTGAGAGTGTGAGAATTGTTGAGAGTTGTATGAGTTGTGTATTGAAATATGTGGGATTTTATATAAAAAAAAAACAATTTACCAACGTTCAAAAAATAGAAACGGTCAAAAAAAACGGTCAAAAAGCCCCAACGTTCACAAATTCAACGCGTTATCTACTCCACGCGTTATTGTTATAACGCGTTAAACAATCAGTGGCGGCGGTGTGCTTTTCGAACATCACGCGTGATGGGGGGTCGATAACGGACCACCCCGGATCCTCTAATATTGATAAAAGACCAAATAAATTATATTGATATTCACAACAAAAGATTAAATTGTCAGTGCTTTTGTCTAATTCTCATTCTGATAAACTAAACATGCTCTTCATTAAACATTCACTTGTCCTTGCTTTATTATTCTAAAACTTCAAAACTCAAAATCTTGCAACTAGAGAGATACGAAAGTTGTTATTTTCATGTCCGCGGTTCAAGTGTAGTCTAGTCATGGTGGTGACTTGGCTTTGGGGAAATGAACCCAAATGGGTTACGGTTGAGGTGAACTAGCTAATGTTTAGGGTCCGTTAGGTATTTGAGTGTGCAGGTTTCCCTGGTTAATGGTAACCGGACGTGTTTTGTGTAGGTTTTGAGTAAGTCAAGACGTACGTAGTTTCGTGTTGGTTGAGGCTTCTCATCTCAAAGGGGGTTTTTTGAGTTGCGGTGATTAATAGCGTATTAAGGTTAGTTCTCTCACCTATTTTTACGTTTTATAGTTTTGGGCTGATATACGTGCTTAAGTGTTTATAAATAGAGTTTTTTTCCCAAACTAGTGTAGATACAAAAAAGTATTTACCTATTTGGGTAGTTTAAAAAATACTTACCTATCTGGGTATTTTTCTATATCTCTTTAATTTTTAACCTAACTTACACATTTCTTTTTATTTTTCTACCCAAATTAAAATTGGATTACTCACAGAATTCGAATTAACTAAAATATGAGTAATTATTTTTGTAAAAAAAATAAAAAGTTCTGAAAATATTCAAAAAAAAAATCTGCAAAAATTCTACAAAAAAAATATGTGAAAAATCTACAAAAAAAAATCTGCAAAAATATATTAAAAAATTCTACAATAATTCTGCAAGGTTAAAAAAAATCTGCAAAAAATATTATAAAAAAAACCATATAATCTATAGGGTAATAGTTGGTGGATTTGATGGTCCACATTGTGTAGTTCGTTTGAGGTTAATATGTATAAAAAAACAAACTACTTATACGTACAGAATATTGGAGAAATAATCACTATTAATAAAATTGAAATAATTAAAATACTTAGGATCTTTTCTCAAAACTCAAATTTCAAGAAATTCGAAATTTGTAACCTTATTTTATAAATTGCTTGAGTTTAAATAAACTTGTTTGAAATATCAAACTTTCCACCAGATTACTATCACTTAATCGATATAACTGACGGGAGTAAATTTGTGAATTTATTGTTTTATTTTTTATGAGCTTAGTTTAAACGGGGCCTATACAATTTCAAGTTATAAAAAGAAAATAAAACGGAAAAAGAAATGGAGTTTTTTTTTCCCAAACTAGTGTAGATTATATGGTTTTTTATAATATTTTTTTAACTTTGCAGAATTATTGTAGAATTTTTTAATATATTTTTTGCAGATTTTTTGTCGATTTTTCGCAGATTTTTTTGTAGAATTTTCCAGATTTTTTTTTTTTGAATATTTGCAGAATTTTTTTATTTTTTTACAAAAAATAATTACTCATATTTTTGCTGATTCTAATTCTGTGAGTAATTTAATTTAACTTTGGGTAGAAAAATAAAAAGAAATTTATAAATTAGGTAAAAAATTAAAGGGATATAGAAAAGTACCCAAATAGATAAATATTTTTCAAAGTACCCAAATAGGTAAATACTTTTTGTATCTACACTAGTTTGTGAAAATGAGATGCATGCCCACAAGTGTTTAAATGTTAATCTTTTTGGGAGTTGTATGTGTGTTAGTAGTTGGTGTCTTGGGACAACGATGTTGTTCTTGGCGCTGCTTGTAATGATGTTATTGACGATGTTATTGATGATGTTAGGCAAGTCATTACCTTTTCGGTGATGATGAGTTTACGAGGTTCGTCACGTTTTTGTGACACATGCATATGCATATATTGGTACATGATGTGGGAAGTAAACAATGATTTTGAGGTGTCTAAATGTGTTTTAAGGAAGAAGATCGATACTATTTTTAACGATGTTTTTTGAACTATTCTACTTGAAAAACTTTTAATTTACTACTATAGAATTTATTTGGCGTAGCTAATGTTTTAGCATGTATGTTAGGTTTAGATGGTGGCTCCTTGGCAAGGTAGTGATAATTATCTGTTTCCATTGTAGGTCTCTAATCCAACTTGGATTTCACAAGATTTCAGATTTAATATGTAAACGGGTGTGCATAATCCACTCGTTCACTTCGTGTGTGTGTGTGTGTGATGTAGAAAACTAATCAAGACGACACCTTGAATCATGAATTTCATTCAAAACCAAGCTTTACAAATTGGGTTCTCTCACTAGTTTCTCAAGAGCCGTTCAAACCGCTCGCTGCTCATTCGAAAATTGCTCGAAAAATGCTCGTTCGATTTGACACTCGATTGTAAACGAGCCGCTCTGCTCGGTTCAGTTTGTAAACGAGCCAAGCATGAGCAAATGTCCGCTCGGCTCGGCTCGAATTATTATTTTTAATTAGTATATATATACATATACACATCCATATATAAACATGTATATACACATATACATAAAATGTGTAGATACCATGAAAATGTGCCTGTTTTTGAAGTCATAAAAATCTGAGACCAGACATTGTCACTATCTCTCTCAGCAAATTTAAATCGAGCAACACGGGTGTCCAAATCGCTCGAACTTCGCTCGAAATATTTATTGCTTGGAAAATACTCGCTTGGTTTGAGGCTCGTTTTAAATGAGCCGTCCGCTTAGTTCGATTTGTAAACGAGCCGAACACGAACAAAAATCTCGGTTCAGCTCGGCTCGTGAATAGTCCCTAGGAATTTAAGTAGTGAGTGTTAGAGAAACCCTAAAAACAAAAGACTAGGTGACAATTTGCACTTTACTTTAAAACGGAAGATGAGATGCACATTCAAACCTAGACAAATCTAACTACTATAATAAAAGAAACCAACTTTTGGACACGTATCATTCACTGAAAGTATCCTAAACTCTATACTTATCTTATATTAATTAAATAAATAAATAATAAATTAATATTAAATCTTATCATACTTTAATAAAATATTATCCTCAAATCTAAATTGTTAATTTAATATACTTTTAAAATAAATGCCCCTCTTTCCTACTTATTTTATATTAAATATATAACTAATAAATTAGTATTAAATGTTATCCTAATTTATTAAAAAATAACGTTTTTATTATTTGGTATACAAAATTATATTTATTCAACTCGTGTAAAACACAGGGTTTTTAAAAATATATTTTTTTATTATTTACTATACAAAGTTACATTTATATAACCCGTGTAATACACGGAGTTTTTATAAAATATAACTTTTTTATCATTTGCTATGTAAAATTAGATTTATTCAACACGTGCAATACACGAAGTTTTTTAAGGATATAATTTTTATTATTTGGTAGATTTTTCAACCCGACTATACATGAGCTTTTTTAAAGATATGACGTTTTTACATAGCAAATGATAAAAAAAGTTATATTTTTAAAAACTTCAAGTATTACACATGTTATATAAATGTAACTTTGTATAGTAAATAATAAAAAAATTATGGATTTTTTAAAGATATGACGTTTTTAGTATTTAATATACAAAATTACATTTCTTTAATCTGTGTAATACACATTGTTTTTAAAGATAAAACTTTTTTTAGATTTATTCAACATGTGTAATATACAGGGTTTTTAAGGATGTATTTTTTTATTATTTGATAGATTTATTCAACTCGATTATACACCAGTTTTTTTAAAGATACGACGTTTTTAGTATTTAGTATACAAAATTATATTTATTTAATCTGTATAATTATACAATACATTAAAAAGAATGGTCGGTGGTATATGCCACTACATTCTTTTGTGGGCCTTTTTGGATTTTGTATTTGACATGAACATTCCCAATGTGGAGTGCAGACAGAGCGAGAACAATAATTGTGTAATTGAAACAAAAGTATTTTTTTACATGAAACGTAGGTTATTATTACTTTTCTCTCTTAACCTTAAAATTTTTAGGGTGTAAGGAGTGGTTAAATACTTGAGAATGACAAAAAAATCAACCAATGAGAGTGTGTCATGTCAAAGTGGTAAACTATGCTCAAAAGTGTAGGCAATGGTTTAGACACTTGGTGAAGTGGTAAACTATTTTAAAAAAAAAGAAAAAGGTGTGATTGGTTGAGATTGGAATGGACCCCACCCACACTACCCTCTCTCTCACATACACTCTTCCCCGAATCGGCGAGCCCTCCCCGCGTGACCAAACAAACCGCTTCGGCAAAGGGTTGGCAAAGGTGTTTGCCGCGCGGCAATGGGGTTTGCCGAACCCTTTGCCGAGCCCACTCCGGACACCCGCTTCACTATTAAGTAAATTAATTCTTAAATTTCTGACATGAAACGTCATTAACTAAGTAAATTACACATTTACTTTTAACTTTTAGTAATTGTCAATTTTGGCTCTCCTACCTTTTCTATTTAATAACTTAACACTTTCTTTTGTTTAAATTACTTTTACGACCCGCTTAACTTATAACTTCTGGTAATTGACAACTTTGACCCCCCAACCTTTTCTACCTAATAACTTGACACCTTTTGTTTAAATAACAATTACGACTTTACACCGCAACGTGCGACACATTATTATACTTTCTTTATCTATGTCTGACCACGTTTGTGTCTAAATTACTTTTACGATGTTACACTATTGTCTAAATTACTTCTACAACTTTACACCGCAACGTCTCAGACATACTATTTTTTATCTATGTCTTATGACGTTAATTTCACGAACGTAACGTGTGTAACAAAGTAAAAAAAAAACGCGTAATGCCATGTGCGTTCACCACATGTTAATCTCATCATCGTTATGCGTGCAACAAAGTTACAAACGCGACTTTGCCGCTGCAACGCGCGGCACAAGTCAAAACTCTAGTACATATGGTTTTCAAAGATATAACTTTTTTTATTATTTGATATATAAAATTACATTTATTTAACTCGTACAATATACGTAGTTCATAAATATATAACTTTTTATTAATTAATATATAAAATTACATTTATTTATCCCGTGTGATACACGGGTTCTAACCTAGTAAAGTATAATCGTTACTTGAAAAAATTAAATCGTATAGACAGACAGGAATGGGATCAAATACAAACACTTAAGTTTGTAAGAACCGTAAGAACCAACAAATAATTGACAAGTGTCTATCAATAAAAAATTAGTTTAAGGGTAATTTAGACCTTTTGACCATATTTATTTAAAACTAATTAAAAATAATTACAAAAAATATAATCAGCACAACACTATATAATTAGCATAACATGCTTAATCGTTCTTCATTATCAGCACATCATCCTCAATCGTTCTCCATTATCAACATAAACGACATCAGCACAACAACCTCAATTGTTCTCCATTATCAGCACACCAGATGTGCTGATTATATCTACTTTTGGTGTTTGGTTGTATTATTTTGTAATTAACACATAATCAGCACGTTATCAGCACAATTATAAAACACCTTTTGCTAACTTTTTTAAAAATCACTTTTATAAATACAAAAAAGTATAGCAATATGGTACTCATATTAAAGATAAAAAAATACTTGATTTTATGATATATATTTTTTAAAAAAATAATAAAATATATAAAAGTTATTTTAGTTTAAAAACCTTGGTGGAATTTGTATTTAATGGAAAATGGTCAAATGACTAGCAATTTTACAAAATTACCCCTAATTTTTTAGTAGTAACTTTTAATTATAAGGGTTTTTTTATAATCAATATCAACCCTTGATTTAAATTATCAATGGTTCAGATTTGTTCTTACGGTTCTTATAATTAACAATGTTTGTACAGGATCTCAACCCTAGACAGACATAGGCTGAAGATGAGATGTAAAGTTGGGTCCAAATTGTAAATATACAACACTACTCAGTACTCTTGGTGCGTGTGTGTGTCTCGTTCCGGCGATTCAAACGATGATCACTTCACTTAATCTGCAACAGATTTCGTGCCCTAACATCAGTTACTCTCACCGCCACCAATCCTCCGCCACCGTCCGTCCGCCTAACCTCCGCCGTCGACTACCGCACAATTTGTGCGTCGCTTCTCTTTCTACAAACTCAACCGATACGTCGTCGTTGGAGCCGTCCGTTTCTTCTTCCACTACCTTTACTACCTCCGTAGGATCTCCGCCGCCGCTACCGCGATGGAACCTCACGCAACGGCATATTCTCGTCCTCAATTTCATCGCCTGTGCGGTAATATCTAAGTTTTCTTTTTTCTTTTTTGATGAAATGCTAGTTTTCAGTTTTCTGCTATGTAATTTTCTAGGTTTTGATCATGTGTAGAGATTTTCAAGTTCAATACTGTTAAGTTGCTACTTTGTGCTTGGGGTATTGCATATTTGATGTTAGTTAAGTTAACCATGGACGTCAGAAAGAAGTATGATCTCTTAAGTTTAAAGATGAGCTACATTTTAATTTACAAAGGAATGATATGAAGTTACAGGAAAATAGTAATGATTGTTAATACAGCTCTGTTTGTGAACGATGGGAAACTACTTTATTGCATAGTGTTAAAAGCCATCCTCTTGCGCCTAGGCCCATCTTCCAGGCGAGGCATTCGCGCTTTAAGTCAAGGCAATTATGCTTTAATTCTCCAGGTGATTGTTCAGGCGTAGATCCCAGCGAGATTCATAGATTCCGGAGAGTTTCTGGACAAATTCTCAAAATATTGGCAAGATTCGAGTCAGACTTCTACTTTTATCTAAGGAAAACTACTTTTTTACACTAATATTTTTGAACTTTTGGTAATAAATAGATGATATTAAATGTTATATATAATAGCTTTTGTTTATTGTATTTGAAGAATAATATTGATTTTCTAATACATAAAATACTTTTAATTTTTCCGTTGTCCGCTTTTTTTCTTAGGCCCTCGCTTTTTTTGTGCCTTGCGCCTAGGCCCTAGGCGAGGCCTATGAGCCTTGAGTGCACCTAGCGTCTTTAATAACTATGCCATGGCTGTTAGTGTCGATGTCATGGGTGCTTGTGTAGTTTTAATACTTTGTTAAAAAGTTGTGCGGTTTTATGTTGATTTTTAAATAAGTAATTATGGTTGGTCTACGGTGTAGACAACTTAAAGTCTGTGAGCTGGGAAGATGGAACGAATCATTACTATTAAGGAGATCTAATTTTTGATGACCCCTCTTAAGAAGAAATAATGGCTTCTTAAAAGATGGGACACATTTTTGTGTTTACATTGGATAGAAGACGGTGTTTGGAAGATTGAATAGTCTTGCCAAAAACAAGTTTTGGTTTTCTTGTTACACAAGCATAGCAGCACTATTTTCATTACCAAAAAGAAGTTCATGTTCGACAATTTGTTTCTTTAATTTATTGTGTATATTGGAATGGAGCGAGCAATTGTATCTCTATGTCACTTTTTTGGTATGGAACCCATAATTACTGGTCTTCAAGGCCAAGGGTAATTGAAGGATGCATATTTCTATTCAACCATAATTTCTTAGCATTTGACCATGTTCTTTTCAGGAACGATGCTAGTGTGCAATAGTGCCTGATCATTACTAATTTAATGTTCCCATTCTGTAGGCGGGAATTTCTGCTACTTGGCTTTTCTGCTCTACTATCCCTACCCTTCTGGTTAGTCATATGAATCCTGAATATTTATTTTTCTGTTCACAGTTGTTTACTTTGGACATCATTATAATAGTATGGTATCATTTTAAAGTGTCACCCATTGGTTGGACGCTCAAATGTAATTCCAGTATTAAGGTGTGACATTTGTTGTTTAGTCCTTGTATTGCCTCATTTGCATTTATATTTTGCGGTATTTTGCCTTAACAATCTTCGATAGGTGATGAATGGATTTGTGTTTTGGAACATGTTCTCTGATTACTGTATAACCAGCTTTTTATGTTTGGATAAGCAAGTTCTGCATATTATCTGATCATGTAGGATCAAATTATTAGTTTTATACCATCTGAAGTTCTGAACATAACTGATTATTCAAGTGTGAAATAAAATTACTTATTCACCCGTTTAACCTTTTTTGAAGTTTGAAGGACCATTTTTGGTCGTTTCATCCATCTATTTATTTTTTTTAAATAACTATACTTCTGAAAAAGTTGAGACATGCAAACAGAAGAAGCACATCCAAATACTATCTTATACTGTCCTCTGTTTCTGTTTATTTAGCTCATGTCACTGTAGCTATTTTAAAGCTAATTTAAGATAAAGATCTACAAAAAAAAAAAAAAAAATTAAAGTTTAAACTTATTGAACAATGTTAACCAATTACTATTCTTATATGACTTCATTTTGTGGGCTGAAGGCTTTTAAAAGGGCAGCAGAATCTCTTGAAAAACTGCTTGATGTTACTAGGGAGGAACTCCCTGACACAATGGCTGCTGTTCGTTTATCTGGAATGGAGATCAGTGACCTAACAATGGAGCTCAGTGATTTAGGGTTATCAAAAAACTCACTGGTTTTACTTACTTCTAATCAAAGTTTATAATAATTCACATATGGGTCAACTTTTATTGCAGCCAGGAGATAACCCAGGGTGTTAAAAGCTCAACCCGTGCTGTGCGTGTGGCTGAGGAAAAATTGCGCCAATTGACAAACATGAATCCATCAGGTTAGCAGTACATTCTCAGCCCTCACATGGTTTTACTTGGGGTTGCAGTTCCAACCCATTTATGGGAAAAGGGATCAGTCTGGGATATACATCGTCTCTAATAGGTAATTTTTAAAGATTAGCTAGAACATGTCAAATGGATTGAAAGTCACCAAAGTTTATTCAAAATGCATAAATTCATTTAACTCCTTTTATATTCAAAGATATATTATGATATTATCATTGTGATGTTATAGTTTTTTGATTATTGTTTATGAAACTGAAAAAGTAGAAAACAGTGTTTATAGGCTGGCCCGACCTGGGCCGATCTATTGATACTACAAAACAACCCATTTTCATTTTGACATGTTTCCTGGCCCACCTATTTTGCGGGCACTAGTTAGGGTGTAAATGAGCCAAACCGAGCCAAGCCTGAGCTCATCACCTACGCTCGAGCTTGGTTCATGAGTAGTTTTTGAAGATCGTGCTCGGCCTGGGCTCAACTTGTTTATTAATTATGATATAGTTACATAACATGATATATATTATTTTTATCATAATATTATATACAAATATACAATAATAATTTATATACACTAAATAAAAAGATAAAAGGCTTGTTAAAGCTTGTTTAGGCTCGTAAGCCTAGTCAAACTCAATATGTGAAGCTCGGGCTCAACCTCGTTTATTAAATGAGCTTCAATTTAAGCTCGGCTTGATTCGAGCTAATAGCTAGCCGATCTGAAGTAGTTTACGAGCGGCTCGACTCACTTACACCCCTACCTCTAGTTTTACTCATTTGCTTTGGAGCCTGAGTTTTACATTATTTTTACTTGGTTAGCATCAATGCAGCAGGTGGTGGCGGTCCAAACAAAACCCGAGCTGGAGGGACCAGCGGTAGCTAGAAAAGCTAGGGGAATACGGGAGAGCATTGTAAAAAGCCGTGCATACATGCAAATGTTTTTCTCGATTACACATTTTTCCAAGGTCGCCATTAACTACCTGAAATCAAGTGCAAAGAGAAAAGCTTGAAAAGTTTACCATAGGGAATTGCTTTTGTAACTTGTTATGAATTTTGATGACTTTTCTGGATGTATGGATTTAACCAAATGTCTTTATGTCAACGTACTAGGGGACTTAAATACCCGTAACAAGTGTTTTATACCTGATTGGGGAAATATCAATAGTAGTATATGAAGACTAGACTAGTTTAATAATCATTACTCTAGTGTTACACATTGACTAACCTGTCAGATTTTTTAAAATACGGGTTTTTTTTTTTTTTTTTTTTTTTTTTTTTTTTAATTTTAACGGCAGATGTTCTAAGATTAATCCGTCTCTCTAGTGTTACACATTGACTAACCTGGTCAGATGTTCTTTTTTTTGATAGTCCAACGAATTCTGGATGTATGGATTTAACCAAATGTCTTTATGTCAACGTACTAGGGGACTTAGATACCCGTAACAAGTGTTTTATACCTGACTGGGGAAATATCAATAGTAGTATATGAAGACTAGACTAGTTTAATAATCATTACTCTAGTGTTACACATTGACTAACCTGTCAGATTTTCTAAAATACGTTTTTTTTTTTTTTTTTTTTTAATTTTAACGGCAGATGTTCTAAGATTAATCTGTCTCTCTAGTGTTACACATTGACTAACCTGGTCAGATGTTCTTTTTTTTGATAGTCCAACGAATTCTGGATGTATGGATTTAACCAAATGTCTTTATCTCAACGTACTAGGGGACTTAGATACCCGTAACAAGTGTTTTATACCTGACTGAGGAAATATCAATAGTAGTATATGAAGACTAGACTAGTTTAATAATCATTACTCTAGTGTTACACATTGACTAACCTTGTCAGATTTTCTAAAATACGGTTTTTTTTTTGTTTTTTTTTTTTAATTTTAACGGCAGATGTTCTAAGATTAATCCGTCTCTCTAGTGTTACACATTGACTAACCTGGTCAGATGTTCTTTTTTTTGATAGTCCAACGAATTCTGGATGTATGGATTTAACCAAATGTCTTTATGTCAACGTACTAGGGGACTTAGATACCTGTAACAAGTGTTTTATACCTGACTGGGGAAATATCAATAGTAGTATATGAAGACTAGACTAGTTTAATAATCATTACTCTAGTGTCACACATTGACTAACCTTGTCAGATTTTCTAAAATACGGTTTTTTTTTTTTTTTTTTTTTTTTAATTTTAACGGCAGATGTTCTAAGATTAATCCGTCTCTCTAGTGTTACACATTGACTAACCTGGTCAGATGTTCTTTTTTTTTGATAGTCCAACGAAAATTTTTATTCAATCATTTTAAGACCATGCGTGGTGGGCAATATTCACCTTTGGGCGTTTTGCGCCATGTGGCAGCCCAGTCAGCAATGAGATATTATTGGGCGTTTTCTAAAATGGGTGTAGTGAGGATGGGGCATTAGACCGTGGGGTATGGTGGGGCTTGGGTTGGGGCATGGGTTGACACGTGTAATTTTAAAACTCAATTCACAAACCCACTTTGGATGGGGTATGGTGGGCGTGGCTTGGTTGGCGTGGCCAAGCCACATCAGTTTTTTTTAATATATATATATATATATATATATACACATATATTTATAACCATTAAAAACTACATAAACATACAAAATAATTATTAAAATAAACATACAAAATAATTATCAAAATAAAAAACTATCATTCTTCGTCGTCTTCGTCGGTTTCGAACCCAGGAATCGTTGAAATATGATCCACCAAATCAGATCGAAGGTTGTGATGTATATCCCTTGACTTGATCAAAAATTCATTTGCCGCTTTATCTTCGTCTGTTACGTTACCTGGTGGGGGGTCATCGTCATCATAGTAGGTAACGACCGCTCTACCTTCATCCTTCAAAATCATGTTGTGAAGAATGATACATATGTACATCACGTTTCCAATCTGATCTTTGTCCCATAGTCGACAAGGCATTGCCAATATTCGCAACCTTTTCTTCAAAACACCGAATGCTCGCTCGACGTCTTTATGTGCAGCCATCTGGACCCTGTTAAACTTTAATCTCTTTGGATCTGTGGTACCGTGTTTTGTGAACGATTTTACGAAAACCCCCCACTCTGGGTAAATCCCATCAACTAGGTAGTACTCATACACGTACTCAACCCCGTTTACAAAGAAAGTTCCTTTGGGTCCTACACCATTTACCCGATCATTGAAAAGGGGCGAGTGGTTTATGATCGTAATATCATTATGTGAACTTGGCATACCGAAGAACGCATGCCATATCCAAAGATCTTGGGACGCAACCGCTTCAAGCATGATGGCTGGTATCCCGTGAAATCCACTAGTGTGAGCGCCTTACCATTGGGTAGGACAAAGTTCCCAAGCCCATTTCATACTACCTAGCATTCCAGGTAGCCTATGATAATCTGCGTGATGTTCCAATATTTGTTGCATGTCACTGAAGGAGGGCTTTCTCAAATATCTTTTCCTATAAAGTTCTAGAATACACGAACAAAAGTTGTGAAGACTTTCTCTAGCTACACGTGCAGACGTTTTTAAATAGTCATCCATAATGTCCGAACTATTGCCGTACGCTAACTGCCTAAGTGCGGCCGTGACCTTTTGCCACGTACTAAATCCTAATTGCCCGGTTACATCGGGTTTTTGTTGGAAATAAACATACTTCTCCTCAAGATCTCTAGATATCCTTAAAAATCGCTTACCAACAAATTGTTAGCGATGTGCCGTTCACGAGCGATGTACCTTCTCCTCCGTTTAGGTTGTTGAGTCTCTTCCTCATCGTCTTCGTCTTCCACGATAGCTTTCACCACCGTCGCGATCATTTGTAGAAATATTTCCGCACCATCGTCAGATGATGAGGACGATTCACTATAACTTGAAGAACTCATGGCAAGATTGTGTTTTATGTGTTTGATATTGTGTGAGAAAAATGTTAAATATGGTAAGGTATTTATAAAGGAAATTTTTTTTAAACATGCCCCAACGGCTAGTTTGAATTGGCCATTCACAACCCGCCATGTCAGCTAGCTTCCCCCGCCCCACGCCCCATACCCCAAGTCTTATTGGGCAATATGTTTTGTAGTAAAATAAAGAGTTAAATGCCATTTTAGTCCCTGTGGTTTAGGATATTTTGCCAGTTTAGTCCAAAGGTTTCATTTTTAACATGTGGGTCCAAAAAGGTTTCACCATTGCCATTTTAGTCCACTGGGTTAACTCCACCCATTTTTTTTGTTAACGAGAAGACCAATTCGGTCATTTTATATGGCTGAATTGCCCTTTTAGTTAACAGAATTACATACAAAATTACCGAATTGGCCTTCTCGTTAATAGAAAAAATGGATGAAGTTAACCCAGTGGACTAAAATGGCAACTGTGAAACCTTTTTGGACCCACAGGTTAAAAATGAAACCTTTGGACTAAACTGGCAAAATGGTCCAAACCACAGGGACTAAAATGGCATTTAACTCTAAAATAAAATAAGAAAAAATACCTAAAAATCTTATTGGCCAAGCAAATGGAATCTCTAATGTGATTGGCCAACCTTTTCCCTACTCGGCGTTTCTCAAACCACGCCAAGGAGCATTTTTTGCAAGATAACGCCCAATCACGCCCAGGGGGCGGTGAAGGGGCGTTATTGGGCGTGATTGGGCAATTAAAAAAAAAACGCCCCACTACGCATGGTCTAATAGACTAGCAGGAAACTAGTCAATACAAAACACAAAGTAAACCATTACAACTACAGCTCATAAAACAGAGCCTGCACCAAAATTACCATCCCACCTTATTCAAATTAAAACCTTTCCAAATCTCCCACTCCAGGCCTGCTTGTTTAGATCTATGCTTAACCCATAGATGACTAAAGGTCTTCACTTCCCCAATTACCGACTGAATCGAACACGGGGCTTGTTCGAAAACTCGAGCATTCCTATGTTTCCAAATGCACCAGAACGTCGTTAAAACTACCGCGTGAAGAGCTTTTTTGTATTTACTTGATCCGGTTATAAATGTATCTATATCCACCAGTACCCTTATTCCAAATGCATAAATCGGTTGGAGCTTGCACCATTGGGAGATTACTAACCAAATTGATTGAGCGAAACCACACGACACAAAAACATGTTCGACCGTTTCCTGGACTTCCCCACACGTGGGACATAAAACAGATGGCACGAATATATGTCTATTCATCAAGGCGCATCTCGTCGGTAGGCGGTCAAGTTCTGCTCGCCACACCACTATTCCCACCTTCTTCGGAATCCAACTGTTCAACCTGCTTATCCGTGCCGGAGTGTCATAACGCGCATCCATTAAAGCTCTTTTAACGCTGCTCACAGAGAAAGGACCCAGGCCGTCCAACGTCCAAACCCACCTGTCAGGCCCATGGGACATATTTGGATGTCCCAGAGTCGTCTCCAATTGGTCAGATGTTCTAAAATAATTTTTTTTTTAAATTAACGACAGGCAGATGCTCTAAGATAGATTAATCCATTTAATTAAAGGATAGTCGTTTACATTGTAAAGATTATTTGTAAACTTAAATTGAAGATTTAAGCTATGACATATAACATTTATATAATAAAGGTGCATAAAAAAAGGGTTACCCATATACCCGTTTAGTTAACCAAAACATAAATTGTGTTACCGAAACATGATCACAAGTTGGTAGGAATGACAATAAGACGACGGGTATGGTACATATATTGGTAATCCTAGCGTCAAGCCTTACCCAATACCTTTCGTGTATTGTGTATGTCCATTAGTTTGTTAAAAAATACTCAATGAGATTTTCATATAGAATTCTTTTTCTTGTACTTCTAATTTTATGTAACTTTACATTTAGCAACTAGAGTAAATTATAAAAATCGTCCTTTATGTATGTCACTTATTGCAAACTGTGTCCTTTATCTTTAATAATTACAGAAAACATACTCGATGTTTGCAAACCTTTCAAGTTATGTCCTTTAGCCCTAACTCAGTTAATTTTTTGTGGTTAAATTTGACCAAATGGACCCCACATGAGGGTATCTTGGTCATTTTACTTTCATATGGGGTCCATTTGGTCAGATTTAAACACAAAAATACCCTCATGTGGGGTCCATTTGGTCAGATTTAACCACAAAAATTAACCGAGTTAGGGCTAAAGGATATAACTTGCAAGAGTTTACAAACATCGAGTACGTTTTCTGTAATTATTGAAGATAAAGGACACAGTTTGCAATAAGTAACATACATAAAGGACGATTTTTGTAATATGGATAAACAACTACGATAAATTTAAACATGATAAGCTGCGTTACATGTAATATAAATCACAAAATATAAGTCTCGCATATAGTTATACTAGCAGGGTGCCCGCGCGATGCGTCGGGGCGACACATTGCATTGTGACACTCGTTTCTGGTAGTTTTCTTATTCGTATAATATTTATGATAACATTATTGTGGTGGATATATGTCATAAGTTTACACATATGTAAAAGTTTTGTTTTTTGTTTTAAATTAATAATCAAAAAACAAAAAATAGAAGATAAGTTGTTATAATTGTAAAGTTTGTTTATTTTTTTGGTTAAATTATAAAGTATAATTTTATTCTTTAAAGTTCATAACTTTTTCTAAATATCCAAATAGTACCCATCCAATAAACTTTAAGTTTAAAATTTTTGTTTTTATAAAAATAAAAAATAGTATTTGACTCCTAAGTACGTTTTAGAGCTTTAACTTAACTTGTTAAATTTCGGTTTTTTACAAATATAAAAAATTTTATATTTTTATAAAATTTCAATAACTGTTTTTATAAAAAAATAGAATGATAAGAGTTTATATCTTTATTAACCTTATATCATATTAAGTTCAAATTTAGTTCCTAACTAATCTTATCTATATGAGTCTACTTTTAACTAATAATCCCTAAAAATATGCAACACAATCTACTACTATGTATCTAGTCAAGTTGGTAAATAATTATTATAGAACTGACTAATATTATATATAACAATATAGTTGAACTTATAATTCCTAAAAATTTGCAACCCAGTTTAGAATTTATCTCGTAAAAATTGTAAATTTCTGGAGTATTTTATTTATATTACTTGTTATAAAAATGTTTATAAAATAATTAATTTTTTATTAACTTTATATCATAGTAAGTTCAGTTTTTCAGTTTAGCTTTAAAGTTTATTACTTTATTACTTGTTAATTTAGAAATGCAAATTATTAGATTAATATCCAAGAATAACTGTAATATTTATAATTTCAGCTTTACTATATCTAACTGCAATATCTATTTATTGCAACTTTAGGATATTAACTTATATAAGTTTAGTTGACTTGTAAATTTAGAATATTAACTTAATTTTGAACTTTATTAGTATGGTTAATAATTGCATTATATTAACACCAAAGATAAAGTTCAAATATAAAATAAACTTTATTCACACGTCTAGGTCAAACATAACAACTGAAAATGAAAAAAAATAATATAAAAACACTTGATAGATTTCATATTAGACTGCATGAAATCTGTTCCGCTTCTGAATTGACACTCGACGTATTTTTAATCGGGTTTTCTGGTTTGTGCTTGAATCGGCAGTATCTTCTAATTCCTCTTCTTTGTCATTGTCCTCAGAATCGTCTAAATTAATAATCTCACTCCATTTCCATTAAGAGAGTCTCTTGGATCTCTTCATTTGAGTCTCAAACTTCCGATCCCTATGAATGACAAAAATTAAATACAAAAGTTAAAAAATATTAAATAAACCTTAAAATTACATCTTCACTAAATTCACATTGAAGATTAAACTTGTATGGACTAAACATTGCACCATAAGAAATAATATCAATACTTTTATCACCATCATCCTGCAATAAAACACACATATAATAACATAACGAACATGTTAATATGAAAGATGTACGCAAAAATAATACTTAAAAACCAGCAAAATCAATACCTTAGAAGCTTGTTCGACAAATGTGTTGTTTAAATTGGCATGTTCATCATGCAACTGAATCTGAAAAATCAAATAAGTTAACATTCACATAATAGTAAATAAAAAAAATATTCACTGCTGCGATATAACAAAACTAACCTTTCGCAACAATTGAATTCAGACCTGGATCCATTTTTTTAACTTTGTTTAGCAATAGATATAGGAGTGTCCGGCTATATTTATGGTAGTAACTATAGAAGTGCATTAGGGTTTAATTTTAGATTTTCCACCCCTTTATTTAGGAAGTTTGTTGTGGTTAGTTTTAAGTTTTTTATGAGATATATCTAAGTATAGATATTAGGCAGTTTTAATAAAATAAAATGTGACAGGAAATATCTTTATTTTATGTTACGGTATTTTTAATTTCTTTTGTTTTTGTTTGCATAGATGGAGCCCTTTTTATAGATTAGGCACATTAGATCACAAGTTGTTGGGATTGAACCCTATCAGAGGAACAGATAATTAAAGCCAAAACTGGATCAGAGCAGTGGATCCTGAATAAGCAGATGTTGATATACAAATCTCTCCCCTTGAAAGTGATTACAACTACTGATGACCTCCTATCTGCTGATCTTGCTAAACTGCTGACCCATAACTGCTGCTCAACTAAAGATCTGATGGAAGACTAAAGTCCTGCTGATTCAATCTACTGCCTTGAGTCAAGCACTGCTGATCCGGACAAGTGCTGCTGGGTTCACAGCAGTAGAAGGTTGCAGCAGCTGTTCTAAAGTCTGTTTTGTAATAGAATGTATTAGCAGTAGTTAACACAAGCAGTGTCTGTATAGGTCAGAGGTTAGAGTTTGTTAGGAGGTTAGATGTCACTTTCTTGGTGACGTCAGCAAAGATGCTCAGTAGTTTGCAAGTGCCTATAAATAGTTCAGTACTTGGTACTGTTCTATTAGCTCTTTGCATCATTCGTCTTCTTTGCACGAACAAACTACTGAGCTCTGGCTGAGGGGGAGTTTGCAATCATTCATCAATCATTGTAATCGTGTTTGAAATAAATTCAATCTTTTGGTTCATTGTGTAAAGATGTTTGATAAAAGTATTACTCTCGTTTGATTGTATGCAAAGTTTGTTTTCATCTTAATTTCCGCTGCACACTCATCCATCTTCATCTTATTTACAAACATAAAATACAATCAAAAACAAACTCAGATCCAACAATTGGTATCAGAGCTTGGACAGTCAAATTTGATTTAACAATCATTTTGACGTAAATAGTTCAGCTCAAAACAGTTGATACTTATCGTTTGTTCGTCGTTGAAAAACAGAGTAAGGATTAATCACCATTAAAGTTGATTTCTCAGTACCTGTAAAACAACAAGAATGACGTCACAATCTCAGGACGATAAAAACAACATTGGTTCTCTTTTTAAACCACATATGCTAAAAAGAAATGAGTACAACATCTGGCAGAGGAGGATGGGTCACATCCTCGCTCAACAAAGCACAGGTTGTTGGAAGTCTGTTATCTTTGGTCCTCATGTTCCTACAGTGCCAAGCGCTGAAGATGCTAAAAAACAAGTTCCAAAACCTGTTGAAAATTATACTGAAACGGATTATCAAAAATTTGAACTAGATGCTAAAGCGTTTAGTATCATAGCATCAGCGCTGCCCAACAAAATATATGCTGGATTGTTACATTGTGACAATGCCAAAGAGTTGTGGGACGCGCTTAAGGAACAGTTTGGAGGTACCGAAGAAGTCATAGAAAACAATAGGGAAATCCTGAACCAACAGTATGAAACATTTTGTCATGTTAAAGGTGAATCACTGACGCAACAATTTGAGTGTTTCAGTTGTCTCATCAGTGAACTGAGGCTTGTTAAAACCACTTTTACAAACTCAACTCAAAACAGCAGGTTCCTTAGGTCACTACCAGAAAAATGGGACACAATAGCTTTTGTCACCCGAAATTCACCTGAGTTCAAGGATCTGACCTTGACCCAACTCCATGGTCGACTCCTGACCTACGAAAGGGAGTTGAACCAGAAAAGGAAGTTACAAGAGTCAGGGAAAACCGTTGATGATTATTCATTCGGTAACACTGCTCTTCTGGGTCAAGAAGAATCTGGTGGTAGTGGTAAGGATCAGGGTTATGATCACTTCTTGACATAACTGCTGGTGCAAATTTTAACAACCCTGATCCTCACTCTACAGGTTATGCATTCACTGCAAATGAAAACCAGATGTCAGACAATTTAAGCTTTGAACTCAATGATCTACAGCATTTCGACCCCACTGATCTAGAGGAAATGGACATCCTGCACCAACTGGCCTTGCTAAGTGTTAGAACTAGCAAGTTTTATAAAAGAACAGGGCGAAAATTCCCAGGGTTGCATGGGAATCTAAGGGTTGGGTTGGATAAATCGAAAATCAAGTGTTATAAGTGTAACAGGTTAGGACATTTTGCTAGAGAGTGTAGGAGTCAAACAAATGGTCCCATAATCACTCACCCTAGTTCATCCTAGACCTCAAAATCAAAACACTGTGCACTATGCCCAACATGCCCCAGGAGCACATGTGAACACTGCTCACTATGCTGTTGCTCCTGTGCCAGTGCATTATGTCCAAACAGCTGCTCCACAGATCCAATATGTTCAAATCCCTGCTCCCCAGGCACAAGTGCAACCTGCACCACAAACCACTGCTCCAGTAGCAACACAACCAGATCAACAAAGTTTCTTTACTCAAGAATTTGTTGACTGGAGCAGCATGCCTGAAGACCTCAGTGATGAAAATTTTGCACTCTATGCTTCTAATGTTTCTTCTCATGATGAATTCTGTTTGATGGCATTAGAGTCAATACAGGAGGGTGTTGAATCTGAAGAGGAACAGCTGGTCTCTGAAACAGTGGATGAGGTGATTGAAGAAGTGGTTACTGCTGTGGCTAATGAAGTACTGTTGGAAGAAAGTTCAGGCACCCTGATTGAACCACTGACAGATCCATGGTCCGAAGAAGAAAAGACAGGTGAGATAGAAAAGAGAGCTGAAGATGAGGAAAATCCTAAATGTGGTTGTGCAATGATGGCTGCTGCAAAGGTATCACCTCAAGTTCTTGAAAAACTGTGTTCTGACAATTGCATTATTGCTTTTGCTAACATCAAAGAGGTGAATGAAAACCTTCGTGATAAAATCTTATCTGATGAAGTCATATTTGAAAGGTCTCTAAAAGAACTTAAAAACAAATTGGCTGAAAAAGAGAAAGAGATTTGCAGCATGAAAGAAGAGCAAAGCATAACCAAAACCCAACTTCAAACCTTGGTAGAAAAATACCAAGGTTGCAAAAAGGAGTTAGAATCCACCCAGATCAAATGTGAGAGATGGGTGGAATCATGCAAAGGGTATGAGGTTATGCTTGAGAAACAGATAAAAAGCAATGTGAAATTTGGGGTTGGTTATAGAAAACATGATGATGAAAACACTGCTTTTGAAAAATCTGTTTCAACCACTGATGTAACTGCTGAGTTCATCCCCACAAACAAGAATGACCAAGAAGTGAAAATCACTGACAAACTTGGTAACAAAATCACACTTGACAGACCAATGGGCCCCTCTGTTTTTGAGGAGATTGAAAATCATCAATTTAAACCAAAGTGGTCTGATGAGTGTGATATTCTTGAAAATTTCAAGCCAATGGACTTTACATCAACTGATGGTGTTAAAGCTCCAAAAGCTAAAGACCAAACTACCCTCATTTTAGGGGTCTTTCTATAAATAAAGAGGGGGAAAAGTTCTTATTTTTTGGGTATCTTAAAATGCCCCTCCCTCATGCATTATAATATAGTATAGATAAAATAGGAATAATATCTTAAAATACATAGAAAAAAGAAAAAATATGCTTTCCACATGATGAAATAACTTGAATGTAGCATTAGAAGACTGGGCTCAAAAGATAATAAAAACAAAAATTGAAAATTTGAAGGAACTATTATTCGGTTATATAGTTAGGGTAAATAAGTATATTGTTTCAGAAGTAGGTATTGACTAATAGGGGTGTTCAAGATCGGATTATCTGGTTTTTAGATATCCGAAAATTTCAGATAGTGAATATTAATATCTGAATCCGTATCCGAATTTCGGATAATGATATCCGAAATTTCGGATTCGGATTCGGATTCAGATTCAGATATCCAAACGTATATCCGAATTTATAAAAAAAATAAAAAGATCGTTTCGTGTATAGAACAAAACTAAACCTATATTTGATTGTCCAAATTTCCAACATTACAACAACAACAACAACAACCATGCCCAGTAAATCCCACAAATAGCAAAGCTACTTATAGGGTCTGGGGAGGGTGAGATGTAGACAGACCTTTCCTCTATCCCTAGGGATAGAGAGGCTGCTTCCAGAAGAGACCCTCGGCTCCAAGACGAACAACATACCAACATATCAAGTCAAAGAATATAGACAAATAGAATATAGAAAAAAGAAGTCACCTATACCAAGAAAGTGATCAGAGTGACACAGTATAATGTAAATCATGTATAATAGCATAAAACCTCATCATAAACACAAGAAGTCAATCGCTGGTAAAGTCACTTAAAGAATAAGAAAAACCTACGATTATTTACTATTGAAAACTAAAAATATTCATAAATCCACACCCGAATCCGATTATTTACTATTTTTTTTTACTAATTTTACTATATTTTAAACTAAATATAATGCTCATATTCTATATATATTTATAAAAACAAATTAATTTTCGGATATCGGATAGTCGGATTATCCAAAATTTTTGAAATTCATATCCGAACCTGAATCCGAAAATTCGGATTATCATGTTTTCGGATATCCGAATTTTCGGCTATCTTGGATACGGATTTTCGGATATTTCGGATTTTATTGAACACCCCTGTCACCTAATGCAATACCTATATCTAAACACAAATCTTGTTTTATTGATACTATGGCTGATCACATACTCAAATATATATCCGCTTTTGGTTGGATTCTTTTTAGCTTATTCTATTCTCACATCCCTAAATTCTTAATTCCACACCCTTTTCACTATATATATATATATATATATATATATATATATAGAGAGAGAGAGAGAGAGAGAGAGAGAGAGAGAGAGAGGAAGGTTAACGTACATTACGGGTTAACGTACATCACGTACGACAGGTAATTACGCACGTTCATTTTAAAATCACGCACGTTATAACTCAACAATCCAAAATCACGCATGTTGAAACACAATAATCACGCATATTGAAAACATTAATCACGCATGTTATAGAACAAATCACGCATGTTGTCGTACATGAAGTGCGTTAAGGCGTAATGTACAATATACTTTCTCTCTCTCTATATATATACATATATATATATATATATATATATATATAAAGAAAGAGAGGGAGAATTGTGTGAATAGGGGGTGCAAACGAGCCAAGCCGAGCCTTACCATAATCGAGCTAGGCTCGTTACAACTTTCTGAAGCTCGAACTCGAGCTCGGCTTGTTAGTAAAACTTAAAACTCGAGCTCGGCTCGAAGCTCTATCTAAGCATCTATGGCGCAAGTTAAAACAAGCTAAAGCTTGACTCGAGCTCTTTTTTGGCTGTTAATGAGCCAAGGCTTGGCTCAAGCTAGACTCGATAGTTTGAGAACTCAATTAGAAAAGAACATCTAGATCATTCAGAAAGTAATACATAGTTTAAACTAGGGGTGGCAAAATGGGTGGGTTAGGTAGGTTTGGGTAATGGGTTAGGATGGGTATGGGTTAGAATGGGTTTATTAAGAAATGTGTTAGAATGGGTTTAGGTCAAGATGGGTTTTTGTCAAAATGGATTTAGGCGTGATAAAAAATCAAAAAAATTCAAAAAAATCAAAACAATTATAAAAAATCCAAAAAATTCAAAAAATCAAAAAAATCGAAAAATTCTAAAAAATAAAAAAAATTAAAAAATCAAAAAAATAATTAAAAAATCCAAAAAAATTAAAGAATATCCTAAAAATCATAAAAAATAATAAAAAATCCAAAAAATTCTAAAAAATCAAAAAATAATAAAAATCAAAAAATTCTAAAAAATAAAAAAAACTCTAAAAAATAAAAAAAATTATAAAAAATTAAAAAAACTCTAAAAAATAAAAAAAATTATAAAAAATTAAAAAAACCAAAAAAATTCTAAAAAATAAAAAAAATGCTAAAAAAACAATAAAAATAATAAAAAATAAAAAAAATAATAAAAACCCGAAATATTCTAAAAAATAAAAAAATTATAAAAAATCCAAAAAATTATAAAAAATAAAAAAATAAAAAAATCCAAAAAATTCTAAAAAATAATAAAAAATATCCAAAAATTCTAAAAAATCTATTTTTTTAGAATATTTTGGAATTTTTAGATTTTTTTATTTTTTTTTATTTTTTAGATTTTTGGGTTTTTATTATTTTTTTGATTTTTTGAATTTTTTAGATTTTTTTATTATTTTTTTGATTTTTTAGAATTTTATGGATTTTTTATTGTTTTTTTGATTTTTTAGAATTTTATTATTATTATTTTTTATTTTTTAGTTTTTTTTTTTTTGAATTTTTAGATTTTTCTGATTTTTTTAGAAAATTTTTATTATTTTTAATTTTTAATTATTTTTAAAATTTTTATTATTTGTGAAGCCAACATTTACGAAAACTCGAATAAGATGAAAAATATGCATATAGTGCTCTTTTTTGAGTTATCCATTTTTACCTAGCGTAGTACCCATCCTTAGTCACGAATTATTTTAAATAGATATTATATAACCCATCTTGACCCATCCTTAGTTATTTCTTAACCCATTCTCATTTTTAAAATGACCCAAAAAACCCAAATGGGTTTTATTTGCCAGGCGTAGTTTAAACCCTAAAGTATACTAAGCTCGATAAGGCTCGTCAAACCCAAACGAGCTACACATACAAGGCTCGAACTCGGGCTCGCTATCTAGTCGATCCTAATTTCAAGCTCGGGCTCGGGGCTCGGGCTTGAGCTCGATAAGGCTCGGCTGATTGAGCTTATTATCAAGCCGATCTCGAGTAGCTCGTGAGCCCGCTCGACTCGTTTTCATATTAACAAACCTCGATTTCGTGTGTCGACTGTCGAGGACCCTATCACCTACACAAAAACTTCAGGGTTTTAGCTGCCCCCTAAACCAAACACCGGCCGTTGAATTCTCCGACATGGCTTCCTCCATCAACACCTTCTCACTCCATTCACCTACACGCTTTCACACACACCCCCAATCTCGCACACCCCTACAAAATCAAAACCCCCTTCATTTGAACCCCATTTCCAAACCCACTTCAATAATCACTCATCTCAACAAACCCACTTCACACCACCCCTTAATCACCTCCTCCACTTCACCATCACCCCATAAATCCATCACCAAATTCCTATCCGAAAAGGTTGCAGTTTTGCTCATTGGGTCATTCATTTTCATGGGGTTTTGCAACAACAATGTTGCATTAGCAAAACCTAGTCAAAGTCAAACATCAAGTGTGGAAGTTGATCAGGAGGATGAGGAGGAGATGATGTGTATGAAGTTATTGGAGGGTAATCCGAAAGATGTGGTGGCTTTGAAGTCGGTGTTTCATGTGAAGATGAAAAGGGGGAAAACCAAAGAGGCTATCGAGTATGTGGAGAGGTTGATTGCTGTTGAGCCTAAGGAAGTTGAGTGGAGGCTGTTGCAGGCTTTGTGTTATGAGATGATTGGTGATTATAGCAAGGCTAAAACTTTGTTTAAGAATGTTTTGATACAGAGGCCTCTTTTGCTTAGAGCTTTGCATGTATGTTTCCTTTCGACCGACTCAGGACGCGATGTCGCCTCTCGCCTTTTTAAAACCAAGAATTTGAATGACTTTGATAAATGATTAAGGTTTAAATGATTATATGAATCTATCTTCTAGGGGGGTATGTGGTTTGGTGCTAGGTAGTCAATGCATTGGGCGCACTCAAGGGTGAGCCTCGGGCCTAGGCGTAAATCGCTCAAAAAGCGAGGGCTTTTATACGCAAGGCTTGTAATTAATATAAACATACATTTTTAGGGGTTATAGGCATGTTTTAGGCTGGTTTCATGCCATTTTTGAATGTTTCAGACCAGAACTTTTCATGGCCGCAATATGTTTTGGTTGTTGTGCTGGGCGCCTAGGCGAGCGCCTTGTGTGCCTTTACTACTTTGGTTTGGTATATGCATTAATGTAGAGGTGTAAATCAAGATTTCATCCGTTAGGATCTTTCGTTTCTAGATTGTGATTGTTTCAAGTAGATAGGGTGAATTGAAGTTTATGTGTGTGCAGGGGCTTGCTATGGTAATGCACAAGAATCATGAAGGACCAGCAGTGTTTGAGATGCTGAATAACGCACTGGAAATTGCCCGTCAAAGGAAGAAAGTTGCAGATGAAAGGAATATAAGAATATTAATCGCACAAATGCATGTCGTGAAGGTGGTACATCAAACTTTTAATAAAATCCGTAGTTATTTATACTATGGTTGTTTATTGGATGGCGCAGTTATTGAATTGTTAGATATATTATACGTATATTGACATTATGATTATACACTCTATCCAGGGGGAGTTGGATGAGGCTTTGAAACTATTTAAAGATCTTATAGATGAGAATCCTAGGGACTTTCGGCCTTATCTTTGCCAGGTACTATAATCTCGTTATCATTTATGTTATGCTTCTTTAGTATTATAGTACTCTTTAAATTATTAAAGTTGTGTTTAAGACTAGGTCCGTTCTTGGTTTAAAAAAGCGGGAAGCGCACAAAAGCGATGAGATCTAAAACCGAAGCGTAAAGCGCAAAAGCAGTGAACTTTTCGTACGCAAGGTGCAAAGTGATTATAAAATTTATTTTATATATTCCATAAGTGTTTAGCACAATACCTATGATTTAGATATAATGAAGCTTTATATATGTTTTAGAATGAAAAAAAACATAAATGTACTACATAAAAAGCCTGTTGTACAACACTCAACTGCACAAAAACAAGCCATGTACAAAAAGCATGCGCCTCATGTCGATTTTTACCCTAAAAAGCGCGCCTCAGTTGCGCTTCTTGTACAGACGTCGCCTTGTGTTACATAAGGCGAAAGGACCTGCGCCTAGATGCGCTTTGCACTTAAGGCACGCTTTTTTAAACCAAGGGTCCGTTAGTGGGTTGGTTCTTGAGTTAGAAGGTTTAAGGTTCCTTGTTGTTCAAAGACTAAATACAGTCGGGGTCTATTATTATACTTAGAGAAAAATGTGAATAAATATTGTGCCTGTGTTTTGAATTTGATTCAGGGAATCATCTATAGCCTTCTTGATAAAAAGGAAGAAGCTGAAGAACAGTTTTTGACGTATCAAAGCCTCGTACCGGATGAGTTTCCTCAAAGAGGATTCTTGGAAGATGTCGTTTTGGCTGCAAAAACCGAAATCAGACAAAAGCACAAGAGCAAAGAGTTGAAACCTGATTTCTTATACAGGAAATAAGCATCATGTCATCAAACAGATCATCCTTCAGTATTTTTTGGCATTGGTTAGGCCTCATGTACCCGTCTTACTTTATTGTAGAAAAGGGAAATAGTAGGACTAGTTTACCATTGTTATTAAGATTAATCTTGGGCTAATGTTAGTTTTTGGTAGGCCAAAACACCCGAAGAAAATGGAAAACAGATGGTTAGGCTTTTTTTTACTATAAATATTTTTCGGTTCTGGTTACATACGTTTACAAAGTCGCAGCAACTGATTCAATAGATGACCGAACCACTAGAAGCCAAACACAACCATTAGATCACTGAACCTAGCTGCTTATTGTGTCTTTTTAAAAGATAAGTATTGAGGGAGTGAATCTGGAATTTCAGCATGTAACAAATTTGTAGAAATCTTCTTTTACTTTTGTCAAAACTTGAATTTGGCCGAATGAAGCCAAGTGCACCTAGTAGTCGGTTAACCAAGCTGTTTTACACAGTTAACCGAAATTGATTGGTTTTGCATTTTCTACAGCTGAAACTTCAGGTTGTGACCGGTATGAATCCAATTAACCAACTCGGGTAGCCCAGTTGGCCAGTCCCACCCTTTCTCTCCCCAGAGACCCGGGTTCGACTCCAGGGATGGTCACCAGCCACCCACCTCTTCCACGGGGAAACGGATCGACTCGGTATAGGGTATTAACCCCCAGGTGGCTATGGGACTAAGCTAACATGCGGAGTGTCACACTCCGGCGGTTGGGAGGACCGTGGAATATCCCCCCTCCCCCCCCCCCCCCAAGTTAATTGGAACAGCGTATGCTACCATATTAGCATTTGGATTTTAGGAAATAAGTTAATTGTCAGATTACACTTACAGTACTTCTAAATTTATAATAGTTACAAAAGGCTTGCCGGCATATAAAGAGTCGTCATCGTCATCATACTTCGTAAATCGCACTAATAGTAAAGCTAAGGTAGAGAGACTGCTTCCAGTAAGACCCCCGGCTTGATAGCAGTTTTGCATCAAGCTTTGGACATAAGGCACATAACACTCAACAACCGGGACAAAAGCCAATTAGTGCGTGTACCCTTTTATCTTTCGGCTATCAATGCCACCACATGATGCATGATTAACCATCCACCGATTTTTAACGTTATTTTCACGAAGTTAGTAAAATAAGATTAAAATTAGTGCAATTTCACTTTTGCTTGCCTCCGGAGGGCCCACACATATATACTTTATATTTGCACACCGCAAGCGGGACGTTCGACATTTAAAGAGTACGAGTAAAATTGTTACGAGTACCAATAGGATACGGGTACCAAATAGGTAAAATCAATACGAGTACGATATAAAATATGATATAAAAAAACTTTTAAAGGTCTATATAATTTGGTACAAGTACCCGTTTTTACCCGTACCCATATCAATACTGAAAGTAACGAATACCAAAATCAATAAAACTGGTACTGATACATGTACCGAATACCTAAAAATTGGTACGAGTAAAGGTACGGGTACGAGTACGGACATTTGAGAAAAAAAGCTTATCCCTAGTTCAAAGCTCCTGTCATTGACTTTGAATTTCATAATCAACTCTTTAAAGTTCCATATGATATCTGCCAAACTTTGTAACCATTGTATGCCTAATACCATATCATAGTTGGATAAGGGAATGAGTAAAACATAGGTGGTGTTTGTTTTTTGGCCTGAAGCACTTCTGGCCACTTATGTCTGCGCCGCGCAGACTTGTGCAGAGGTTTAGAGTCCGCAGCATGTTTGTTTTCTCGCAGACCTTTCATTAAAAAAGGTCTGCGAGACCTCTTCACCACACAGACATGATTCCATGTCTTCTTGGAACCTCATCTTGGCAGACCTCTTCTTCCACCACCTCCACCACCACATCCCTGCCACCACCTCCACCACCACATCCTTGCCCAAACCTCCACCACCACATCCCTGCCCAAAAAACCCCAAATCGAACCAAAACCCCCAAATCAATATCGGTGAGAGGGATACCGTAGATAGAAAGAGTGAGAGAGATATCGTAGAGAGAGAGAGAGAGAGATCGGTGGTGGTGCTACCAGATCGGAGATCGGTGGTGGTGCTACCGCCGTTGTCACAGGAACCACAACCACCACCGTGGCACAGGAACCACAACCACCGCCGTCATCATCTGTTATCATCATCATCGATCATCATCATCCTTGTACTCTCTCTCTCTCTCTGGATCTCTCTCCTCCCTCGATCTCTCTCTCTCTCTTCAGAAACCCCCAAATCGAAATTAGGGTTTCGGTTGGGTGGTGGCTGAAGTGGTGGTGCTTGGTTGTGGTGAAATTAGGGTTTCGGTTGGGTGGTGGCTGAAATGGGGGTGGGGACGGTGGTTGTGGTGGTGGAGGTGGACAGTGGTTGTGGTGGTAGATGGAGGGAGAGAGAGATCAGACAGATGTGTGTGTAAAGTGTGTGTTGAGAAGATCTTTTGTAGAATAAAAGAAACAAACCCTCTTCTCCTTGCAGACTGCAGACATTTGGTCCACTTCTTCTCCTGCAGATGCCTGCAGATGTGGTCCGCAGACTGCAAACCTTTTCCCGCAGAAAAAACAAACAGCACCATAGTTTTAAACCAATCCCCTTGCATTACCCATTGAACATTTTCACACATTTCCTGACAATTCATTACATTACAATTTGTAATAGTAATCTTCATAGGTAACATTTGTTTAATAGGACATCTCATTCTGCAAGAAATCTTTTTCATCCAAGAAGTTATGGATTGAACCATAATCATTTAGGATACAAATGGTTTCGTTCCAATTAATCCAGTTATTTGCATGGTTGAATAAGATGGCACACCCATAATTGCATTTAATGAAATTGGAGCGTCCAATTTATCATTAACTGTAAGCTCATATACTTCCTCTTCACAATCATCTTCCCACACTTCAATAGAAAACAACGGTTTATATTTGCACTTACGAGCTGGTGTAAACTTTTCATTATAGGTAAAAACATTTTCCTCCTGCCCTCTTACCAGCTATCTCTTTAGCAGTTAAATTCTTAGGTGCTGTTTGTTTTTTAAGAGGTAAAATGTCTGCAGTCTGCGCACCACATCTGCAGACATCTGTTGAAGAAGAGGTGGACCAAATGTCTGCAGTCTGCAAGAAGAAGACTGTTTTTTAACATATGTAGACTTCTAAAATAAACTGGTGGAGGTGTACAGACGGTGGTGGGTGGTGGATGGTGATGGTGGTGGACGGTGGTGGTGGTGGTGTTGGGTGGTTGATGGTGGTGGTGATGGACGGTAGGGCTGTAAACAAACCGAACGAACACGAACAAGGCCTTGTTCGTGTTCGTTCGTTAAGGAAATAAACGTGTTCACGAACGGTTCATGAACACTTACCGAACGAGATTTTATGTTCGTGTTCGTTCATTAAGGAAATGAGTGTGTTCGCGAACGGTTCACGAACACAAATAAATTTGGCGAATGTGACTAAGGATGAAAGTGGATGGCCTGGAGAGTAGCACTAGAACTTGAATTCCTTATTGTGGAACGGTTGTCGATCGTATTCGTCGATGTAAATAATAAGAAATGAAAGCGAAATGGTGCATAAACAAGGTTAAATATGTTTTTTTAGTTTAATTTTTAGGGTAATAAAATAAATATAAGTTTAATTATATAAAAAAGTATAGATAAAATATATGAAAGTATAAAAATCTTTCATTAAAAGACAAACATGCGATCATAAACGAACGCAAATGAACGAATGTTCACGAACACGTTCACGAACACCTTACCGAACGTTCACGAACACAACTGAACGAATGAGACATTTGTTCATGTTCGTTCACTTTAACTAATCGAACGAAATTTCTTGTTCGTGTTCGTTCGTTTATTAAACGAACAAACATAAACGAACTTCCCACCGATCGGTTCACGAACTGTTCGCTGAACGTTCGGTTCGTTTACAGCCCTAATGGACGGTGGTGGGTGGTGGTGGTGGTAGACGGTGGTGGTGGGTGGTGGACGGTGGTGGTGGTAGACGGTGGTGGTGGGTGGTGGACAGTGGTGGTGGTGGTGATGGTAGGTGGACGGTGGTGGTGGACTGTGGTGGTGGTAGACGGTGGTGGTGGGTGGTGGACAGTGGTGGTGGTGGTGGCCGGTAGTGGACGGTGGTGGTGGGTGGTGGTGGGTAGTGGACGGTTGTGGTGGGTGGTGGACAATGGTGGTAGACGGTGGTGGACAGTGGTGGTGGGTGGTGGTCGGTGGTGGCCGGTGGTGGTTAGTGGTGGTGGGTGGTGTTGTTTAACCCTCTGCAGACCTTAGAAGATCTTAGAAATGGTTGGACCAAGTCTGCACCAAAAAGAACTCGCACAGACCTTTTTTAATGAAAAGTCTTCGGAAAAACAAACAGTCTGCGCGTGGTCTGCGCCGCGCAGACAGAAGAGCCTGCGCAGACGTTTTATCAAAAAACAAACAACACCTTAGTAAACGAACTTCTAGGCTTGATTGATGGTGATGGTAATAAAGGTGTATTTGCAGAAGATACAGGAGTAGGTTTAAGTGGTTTTATAAGATGGTTTATAAGCTGGGTTGTAAGAGTGAGTAGGTATCAAAGCGGGGTTGTCTTGCCAACAATAAGCCTTAGGAATTTTTTTTGGTCATAACAGTTTTAAAGGGTTCCCTATTTCTTGATTGAGAACATTTAGCAATAGACTCACAACATATTATATAACCCTACAAAAAGTAACTTGAGACACAATGGTTTACATAAAGACACAATGGTTTGGATGAATGGTTATCACACTGTTTTTAAATATATATAACACCCCTTACAAAAAGTCACAACTTTTAAATATATCACATCTTTTCAAAATGTTGCAACCCTCCAAACTACTTTTAAATATATCACACCCTTACAAAAGTCACAACCCTTCATATGTATACAAAAAGTCATAACCCTTCAAACTACTTCTAAATATGTCACACCCCTTATAAAAAGTCACAACTTTTAATTGTATCTCACTCCTTTAAAAAGTTACAACTCTTAAACTATTTTTAAATATATTACACCCTTTACAAAAATTCACAACCCCTTTCTTGTACCCATTCGTTTGAAAATCACATCGGTTAGAAACAATTACGAAATCATATAAGAGTTTCTAAATTCCTACTCTATTATTAAAACGGCGTAAAGTATAGAACCTGTAGTTCTACCTACAGAGAACCTGAAGTTCTCCCATAATATATATTTTATATTGCGGCTCGATTTTAAATCCATGATTCTTTCATTTGTAGATATAATATCAAATTTATCAAAACTTGAATTCACCACACTTGATATCTCGGGTAACAACTACGTCCCATGGACTCTTGATGCTAAAATTCATTTGACAGCAAATAATTTGGGTGAGACAATTATTGATGGTAATCAAACTTCACCTCAAGATAAAGCGAAAGCTACGATATTCCTCCGCCATCATCTTCACGAAGATCTAAAGCGGGAATATTTAACTGTTGAGGACCCCCTTGAATTATGGACAAATATCAAAGAACGTTTTGACCACCAGAAGTTGGTCTTACTCCCCAAACCCCGCTATGAATGGCTTCATTTACGACCACAGGATTTTAAGACTGTCAGTGAATATAATACTGCCTTGTTCCGCATTACCTCTGAGTTAAAATTATGTGGTGAAAAAATAACCGATGAAGACATGCTTGGAAAAACCTTCTCAACGTTCCATGCCTCAAATATGCTCCTATCGCAGTACTACCGGGAACGCAAATTTACTAAATATTCTGAATTGATATTATGTCTTCTGGTCGCGGAGGAAAACAACAAGCTCCTACTACAAAACCATCAATTGCGACCCGCCGGTGCAAGCCCATTCCCTGAAGCGAATGTGGCCAATTATCAAAGCAGACGAGGTAGAGGTAGAGGCCGCGGCCCCAGCAGAGGTCGTGGTCGTGGTTGAGGACGAGGATATACGTGGCATCAAGAGTCCCAGAACACTAAAAATAGCGGTGGTGAATCGAGTCGACATAATACGAGGCGACTTTCGAAAGAGTAGCGGGAACCAAAACAACATTTGTTATAAATATGGGATGTCAAATCATTGGTCCCGCACATGTCACACCCCTAAACACCTCATTGAGGCATATCAATACATGATGAAAGAAAAAGGAAAGAATGCTGAAACTAATCTGATTGAGGATGCACCTTCAGCCACGATATCAGACGTTCATTTGGATGCATGTGATTTCATTGAAAATGTTCGTGATGTCTAAACATTTTTAATGTACCTTTTATGCTTTACTTTTCACACTGTGACCTTAGTACTTGATTTGGTTTGAAACTCTTGCAATGTTTTATTTTACTTATTTGCATTAACTTTTATTTATTTTCTATTTCCTGAAGAAATATGTATGCTAGCTCCAGAGCTATTATTGGTGATGAATGTCTGGTAGATAGCGGTAGTACTAACACTATTTTCAAAGATATGAATTTTTCTCTGAGTTGTCTCCGGTAGAGATACCGATTAGTACTATATCTGGTGTTAGTAACCTTATCGAAGGCTCCGGCAGAGCATACATAATATTATCTTCGGGTACCAAATTAACTATTGATAATGCATTATATTCTAGTAAATCCAGAAGAAATTTACTTAGTTTTAAAGATATTCGAAAAAACAGTTACCACCTAAAAACAATATTTGAAAATAATATTAAATATTTTCAAATTACTTCAAACAAAAATGGCAAAGAAACAATTGTTGAACAATTAGAAGCCTTATCCTCTGAATTATATTGTACTAATATCAATCCTATCGAATCATACATGGTGAGTAACCAAAAGTTGTTAGATAAAGACACATTCAATATATGGCATGACCGTCTAGGTCACTCTGGTAGCATAATGATGAGACGAATAATCAAAAGTGCAACCGGGCACCCTCTCAAAAACTTAAAAGTTTTGCTACCACAAGACTTATCATGTGCATCATGCTCTCTGGGCAAACTTATAACTCGGCCCTCACAAACTAAATTGATACATGAAACCCCATCATTTTTAGAAAGAATCCAAGGGGATATTTGTGGGCCTATTCATCCTCCGTGTGGACCATTCCGCTATTTCTTGGTCTTAATAGACGCATCCTCAAGGTGGTCACATGTGAGCTTTTTAGCTACTCGAAATGTAGCATTTTCCTGACTTTTAGCTCAAATCATACAATTGAGAGCCAATTTCCCCGATAATCAAATTAAAAACATCCGGATGGATAATGCGGGAGAGTTCACATCTCAAGCTTTTAATAACTATTATATGTAAATTGGGATCAATGTTGAACATTCAGTACCTCATGTTCACACACAAAATGGTTTAGCTGAATCTCTGATTAAACGATTACAAATAATTGCTAGACCACTCTTAATGAGATGTAAATTACCATCTTCTGCATGGGGTCATGCTATTTTGCATGCTGCTGCACTGATTAGATTGAGACCAACTGCTGATCACGAATACTCTCCATTGCAACTGATCTCCGGACGAGAACCAAGTTTGTCCCACCTTAGAATTTTTGGTTGTGCGGTATATGTACCAATACTGCCACCACAACGTACTACAATGGGACCCCAAAGAAGACTGGGTATCTATATTGGTTTTAACTCCCCGTTCATAATTAAATATTTAGAACCAATGACGGGAGACATGTTTACAGCACGATATGCTGACTGTCATTTTGATGAAACAATGTTCCCAGTCTTAGGGGGAGATAAAGACAAAGAAAAACTGGTAACACAAGAAATAACATGGAATGCATCATCGCTATCAAATCTTGACCCCCGAAGCGATTACTATACAACGGAAGCGTGGGAGACCAATCGGTTCCAAAAACAAAAACCCACGGAAACGAAAAGAGCAAAGTAACGCAGTTGGTGAAAACTCCCAAAAGATTATAAGTGAAACCTCGGTAGAGGTAAATGTCCCAGAAGAGACAACCATGAATCCAGAGGAAAATGAAGTTTCAGAAGAAACACCGGTACCGAACGAAAACGAGATCTCTATTAATTATGTACAAGAAAGTATAATGTGGAACCGTAATAAAACACGTGTTGATGATATATTCGCATATGCTATAGCAACGGATGTAATCAATGAAAATGATACGTACCTAAAACTTTAGAAGAGTGCATGCACAGAAATGATTGGCCAAGATGGCAAGAAGCCATAAATGCCGAATTAAATTCGCTCGAAAAGCAATATGTTTTCGGACTTGTAGTCCGAACGCCCATAGACGTCAAACCAGTAGGTTATAAATGGGTGTTTGCAATAAAGAGAAATGAAAAGAATGAGATTGTACGATATAAGGCTCGACTTATAGCACAATGGTTTTCCCAAATCCTAGGAGTCGATTATGAGGAAACGTATTCCCCTGTAGTGGATGCGATAACCCTTAGGTTTATAATCGGCCTCACAATCTCTGAAGGACTTCATATGAGACTAATGGATGTCGTCATCGCATACTTATACGGGACACTTGAGAATGGCATCTACATGAAAATCTCTAAAGGATTAAAATTGCCTGAAGCATTAAAATCAACACCTCGAGATATGTGTTCTATAAAGCTCCAGAGATCTTTATATGATCTCAAACAATCTGGTCGTATGTGGTACAATCGACTTAGTGAATATCTCGAAAAAGAAGGATACAAGTCTGATGTAATTAGTTCACGTGTCTTTATAAAAAGATCACTCTCAAATTTCACTATGATAGCAGTCTATGTTGATGATATCAACATCATCGGATCTCCTGAAGAGATAGAGAAAGCTGCTCAGTTGTTAAAGAAGGAATTTGAAATGAAAGATCTTGGTGTGACAAAGTTATGCATCAGACTACAATTTGAGTATCTGTGCAATGGCACATTTGTCCATCAATCAAACCACATCCAAAAGATGTTAGTACGTTTCAATATGGATAAAGCACATCCGTTTAGCGTACCTATGGTTGTCCGACCACTAGATCCACACAAGGATCCTTATCGCCCTCAAGAAGAAAGCGAAGAAGTACTTGGTCTAGAAGTACCGTACTTAAGCGCGATCGGTGCCTTTATGTATCTCGCAAATAACACAAGACCTGACATTGCATTTGCAGTTCATGTACTAGCGAGATACAGTTCGAATCCAACACGTAGACATTGGAATGGTGTAAAACATATATTCCGGTATATTTGTGGGACACAAGTGTAAATTATTGAGGTAACCCGCTTTAATCTGTATTGTTTGAAATAAAAGCCTTTAGGGGTTAATGACCATGTCCCGGATATCCCTGACATCATTGTATTATAAAATGGCCACGCCTTATGCACGAGGTGTAGGCATACCCTTGACAGTGCATAAGGGAAACGGTATCTCACTCTCTTGTGGACCTATACTTGTGGCGTGTCTGTTAATCTTGACTCGATTTCTACATCGGGCCCTGTCGCAAGTTATAAAAGATATGTTGTGCCTTGTGCATTCAAATCAATTTTATTAAACCTTTTCAAAAGAGTCGGTTAATTGTATTTACCAGTGTAAACTGACGTATTTTCCAAAAAGGGTTAAGTGACAGGTACTGAACGTAATTGGCTGGAAGCTCAGGGCGTTAATAAGGAATCTTGCAAGTTCTAGATGCCTAAAGTCTGTTGAACAGTTTTCTTTTATTTTGATCCGCCCGTGGATCCTTTACTTTCCATTGTAATACTTTGACATTACTTTATATTCGGAATGTAATATATTTATCTTTTGCTTCCGCTGTGCATTTATATATTGTGTTGTTTGACTATGATGACATCAATTACGTCACGATACTCCCCACCGGGCCCACCAGTGATACATGGAAATTCGGGGTGTGACAGGTTGGTATCAGAGCCAACATTGAGTGAATTAAACACTAGCCTTTTGTGTTTAATCTCAATGACACAGTAGCACATTCCTTAAAAACTTATGAGTCTAGACTTAACATAGGAATACTCTCAATTCTAATCTGGAATTTATTGCTTCCAATTATTTTTATATTTTGGATACGTCGTCAAGCGAAGCTGTATTAGGATTTCTCCTCATCCGGAGCCTTGAAATGCTGAACTTCGTACCACGACAAGGATAAAACGTGCATCCAGGAAGAAAACATACAGAGATAAGGTGAAAACTCCTTATTGCTGAAGATTGTACCTTTAATAAATCCTTGTGAGGACATGTTTATCTTTTAGTCCCTTCATGGACAACATAATTCCTTTCAAGTCCCGTTAGGGCAATTATGTACTCCTTTTATCATTTTGTATGAATATAATATATCAAATAAATCAAATATTTATCCCTTTTTCATAATTGATCTACCAGTATATATATTGAAAGAATCTTAAAGGGAAAAACCTAGCTTGAATGTCATTAAAAGACCTAGCTATGATGGTAAAGCCTGTTTAAAAGAGATTCAGATTCTTGTTAACATCCGAAAACATGTTAACACTCCTGACAACAGTAATATGATAAAATTACACTTGTCATCTTTACATTGGGAAATTCCAAACCCTTATCTAGCCTAGTGATTTAGAATCATGGCTTAGATCATCAAATAAAGATGATCAAATTATTAAACATCCGTTAGTGATGAAGTGCCTACGGGCCAAGCTTGTTGTCCGATAAGACAACGACCGTGGTGGTTTTTGACCCCCGTCTAAGGATGTTGGACTACGTCCAAGCATAATAGTTTGTATGATCAATACGATCCTGACTAATATCATCAAATGAAGATGACCCTATTATAAACATCCATAAGTGATGAAATGCCTACGGGCCATACTTACTGTCCTAAGGGACAAAAGACAGTTGAGGTCTTTGACTCTCTGTCAAGAAAAGGTAATGAAATACGTTCAAACCTTAAATGCCTCGATTCTCTGAAATCATGGCCTATAAATTAAAACAGTCCTTGTGACTAGGCCTTCTGTGCCACTTTAATATCCTTAATGTTTTATAACTAGGATAAATTACAATGAAAATATAACTAACAAATTAACCAATATGGTTCATAATACCATGGTTGATGAATCGTCAAAAATGATGATTCCAAAATAACCTCTGAGTAAATGATTGTCATTATGTATGTAGCAATCAAGCTACATGGCTGGATCGGATGAGGTCAACAGCCATCCGAGGGAGGATAATGATGCTCCCAGAGTTAATATAACCGGTGCGGAACTGAGAGCATTAATAGATAATGCCGTTACACAAGCTCTCGACAGACAATATGATGAATCGAGTGATACACACTCTAAGACTCTATCTGTGGCTCGTAGTCAGCCCCTTTCTAAATCACACGAGTCGAAGGAAGACGATAATCGTAACCCGTCAAATCAAAAGAGTGTCCCGTCTAGACAGGTGGTGCTTTATCAAGAGGCACCAGTTAAGACCTGCTCATACAAATATTTTGTCTCCTGCAAGCCCAGAGACTTTACAGGAGAAAAAGGAGCCATCGATTGCATGACGTGGCTCGATGAGATGGACACCGTTGTTGACATCAGTGGATGTGCAGAGCAAGACATTGTGAAGTTTGTTTCACAATCTTTTAAAGGAGAAGCCCTAGCTTGGTGGAGGTCATTGATCCAAGCTACGGGGAAGATCCCTTTATACAACATGACTTGGGATCAGTTCGTTGCTCTTATCAAGGAGAACTACTGCCCTCAACACGAAGTTGAGAAAATTGAGACTGAATTCTTGGCATTAGTCATGGAGAACTTAGATTGTCAAGCATACCTTACAAGTTTCAATACTATGTCTCGATTTGTTCCTTACTTAATCACGCCAGAACCAAAGCGTATAGCTCGCCTTATTGGGGGTCTAGCCCCAGAAATAAAGGCAAGTGTGAAAGCATCGAGACCTGCTACGTTCAGGTCAGCGGCAGACCTGTCGCTGTCTCTTACACTCGATGTAGTCAGAAACATGGCTGCCAAAGCCTCTGAAGATGGAAAGCGTAAAAGGGAGGATGAGGATTCTCATCGCTCCGATAAGAAGACAAAGAGGAACTCTGAGGATAAGAAGAGTTCCGGGTTTAAGAGAGACAACCAGCAGTCGGGTGAGAAGACCAGGTGCGGAACATGTAGGAAATACCACCTGGGGAAATGCAGATTTGAATTTCAGTCTCTGCCTTGTGGAATTTGCAAGTCTAAAGAACATAAGACGTTGGAATGCAAGAAGTTGAAGGATGCAACCTGCTACGGTTGCAACGAAAAGGGGCATATCAAGACTAACTGCCATAGGAAACAGAAGAAGCCCGAAGAAGCCAAGAGAACAAACGCATAAGTCTTCAGGAGGAACGCCCAGGAGATGGTGCAGTATAATAAATATATAGCATGTACCTTTCCTTATCAAGCAGTTTATGCAGAAATTAGTTACTACTGGAACATATAATTCTATAATGAATAATAATTGTTGAGAACGGTTGTCTCCGCCTGTTTAGGACTTCGGTCATTTAATGCGAGATGGAAATTTGCCAATGATACTTAAGAAAACGCTCCAACAAATCTTAGATTGATATTTGTATCTATTAGGAATTACTCTTTTCTGATGCCCTGATGACAAGCTTTCATGCTAACCAAAATTCATCAATATATTAAAGACAGATGTGACGTTTTAATCCTCTGTCAAAAAGATGATGGATTAGGTCCAAATCTTAAAAGCCATTGATGGTCTTTCGTGACCTAGGCTAAACATAATGAATATATATATATATATATATATATATATATATATATTAAATAACATTCATTAAGAATGTCAGTACCATATTGGCCTGTATGGTCTATAGATGCCATGGTTAGTATATGTTTAGGCCATCAGGATGAAGAATAGCAGTTGTTGGATTGCAGCTAAGAAATTGTTTTATTGGTATTAGGAACCAATATCGAGTATGGCAAACTCAGATAAGACAGCCGTTGATCGTGTTATGAATGATGCGACACATGCCAATGATGCTACGATTGTGAGCCTTAAAATTTCCGAAGGTGTTCTTCAAACTATGATAGACGCAGCTGTTGGGAAGGCTGTGAAAAAGGCTATGAAAAAGTTAAAGGAACCCTAGGCTACTCGCTCCAAATTTTATCTAGGACCACATTTCCTTACTCATAAGGAGGATCTTGTTCATGCCTTAACTGCAAAAGATGAGCTAAAAAGGAAAAGGGAGGAAAATAACTCCCAAAGCTCTATGAAGAAGAACAAACAAAAGTCCAACCAGAAACCAGTATGCAAGACCTGCAAGAAGTGCCATTATGGGAAGTGCAGGTTCGAACCAAAATCCCGATCACAACTAAGGGTTTGTGGGATCTGCAAATCGGGGGAACATAAAACGTTGGACTGCGAGGACATGGAGAATGCAGTCTGCTTCGGCTGTAATGAGAAAGGCCACATCAAGACCACGTGCCATAAATATGTCAAAGGAAACGCGGCTAAAGAAGGAAGGCCTAAAAAATGAAAGCGCCTAAATACCTGAGCTAGTTCATAAATAATGGCCTCAGGTACATTCCCTAATTTTTATCAGAAATTTAAATACTAAGAGTTTTTATTTTTGATTCGAATACCAATAAATCCTTCATAAACGATAGGTATAGCAAGCTTTTAAAAACGTTTCATAAAACCCTATATATTAAGCGTAAGGTAAAACCTACAGGTAAAAAATTTTCAGGAACTATTCCTTCTATTCCAGTCAGAAATCTTCAATCATAAGTCCTAATGTACCCTCTCTCCAGATAAGGTACAACATCCTATAAAATTCATATCCCTTTGATCTCCATTGATTTCGAATACCAAATGGTATGACGAAAGCGCCATATGAGGATTTGTGTATCCTTATATGTTCCATAGATTGCTTCCATGCCTGATCAGTATGGGGGTTTAATGCATGGAACCACAACGATATTCAAATAAGCATATGGTACCAAAGTCAACCAGTAGTATTCAAAGAGGATATCTAGAAAATGGAAAAAAAATTTTCTCAAGTAAGTGTCTTTGATTAAATCTGTGGGCTCATACATGAGTCACTCATTTGACACGAGCAAGGATGGATGAACTGGAGCCTGAGATTCGGAAAATCTCTGTAATCTCCTTGTATCTCGATTATCTTCTCCTGAGACTACCCTGTTTACCTCCAGAGAGGCGGGTAGAGTTAAGATTTATATCCCATTTAGGGCTGCATCATTATTATGAAATCTCCAAGACAACTAGTACCATTATTGGAAAGGGTCGAAAACCCTGATTTAGTAAGTTTTGAAATAAAGGATTCATGTAGTCTAAATATTCCGAGAGTTCGGTATAGTTAATTAAGTAAGACGGTTCATTCTGCTTATGCATTATTACCGCGACCCTAAAATAGGCATCGATCAGGAAATTCCATCAACTGCCCAGGATCGTCGATTTGTTCGACTAATGACAAGGATTAGCTATTCCCTGAATTTAATTAAGCAGTGGGTGGAATAACCATCTTACCTTAAGATAAGCTTTCTATAAAGATTGATATATAAGCATCAAGGCTGCTCCTTTGGAGACCTTGTATAGGTAGAATGGTAAACATCTATTGCTGGGACAATAAATTGGTAAGCCCAATATTCAGGATCTGAAAGCTGCATTGGAAACAACAAATAAGATCATACAAATCCCTAATCATCTGAAAGAAGCCAATATTCGGCAGAGAATCAAGGATTACGGAAAATAGCGAACCTCCTAGATTCTTGATAAGGAATAAGGTTCAACAAGAGGTACCACCCAGGAAGGGTGTGCCAAATTGTTAAAATTTTCAGACTGGTTAAGCCCTGAATATATATAAAATCATTCGAAGGAAATCGAATGTATCAAGAACAAGTAGCTTATAAGCTAAAACCTATTTAAGAAACTTGACGGAGCTCGCAATATACTGCACACTAGTGACTGAAGGATGTATTTCGCCAACAAGTCAGGAAACACTATCACACGATGATATGCAGATTTATGATGTGATAAGCATCCTGTGTCGATTAAGGATCGACAGGATTAGAGGCCCCAAAAAGATACATGTATCTATTATAAAGGTCAATTGGAGTACCTTAGAGGCTCAAAGGTACTGGGGAAGATTAAGCACAATATAAGACAGAAAATACTTCCTTTACTTTAACAAATCTCGAGGTCGAGATTTCTTTTAAGGGGGTGAGGATGTAACACCTCGAAAATTTGCGTCCTATAATGTATTGACACGTGTCATAAGCCTGAACGAGTCAATGGATGCTATAGAGGGACTAAAGTTGACAAACATAGAAAGTATGTGAATTCAAGGGTTCGAAATGTCAACAATAGATAAATATGCCCTACAATATCCCTACATGATGTTTATACCCTTAAACGAATGATTCATGGATCATACAAAGCTCATTTTGAAAGAAAGTGAGAAATTACAAACTACAGGGGTTAAATGTGTTAACATGTTTAAATTATACCTCTGAGTGACCTTTTAGCAAACCCGAAGCTTTGTAAAGGTAAATTATGCTCACTAGAATAAGTGATTAAAATTTCATAAAGTTCCGTTGTAAAATGAGGAAGTTATGACAATATTCGTGTTCTAGGGGTAAAACGTCAACGTTGAAAGTTACGACTTTTCAGGCTAACATGAAGTGACCAAGGACTTAGAAAATGTAGTATAAGTCTTGAGGCCCTTATGTGTCAATATAGAGGGCTCAAAATGCAAGAAAATAAGCTTGGTTGACCTTTCGAAAGGCCAAGAGGTGAGATGCAACATTTTAAAAATATAATAGCCTGATCAGAAGGCCCATGCGGGCCGCGTGACATATATCAACATCTTACGCGGGCCGCCTGGCCCGCCCAGATGCAGAAGATCGTTTAACTTGCCTGTTCAGCCTTCTAAACGACATGTAATGCCCTTAAACCCTTCCAAGAGACCCCTAAACAACCCCTAAACACTTAGGGACACTTGTAGAAAGATTGTGGTTAGTAGTAGACTTGTTTGTCAACAATTTGTGGATCAAAATCCACTATAAAAGGCCATGAAGATGCAACATTGTTCCACACACCTTCATTTGCACTTCTGGTCATTCTTGGAGCTCTCAAGCAGGCTCAAGTCTTCACATTTCGTGCATAAGACCTTGGTAAGTTTGCTAAACCTTCCTTAGTTAAGTTTTAGCTTAGTTTTAGCTTAGAAGTCAAACCGTCGTAAGTAACGGTTGACTTAATGATTAATCACTATTGGTCCAGTGATTGATCGAATCGAAGGTGGTTATAAGTTGGTAATCATGTGGGCTTTAAACCCTTAAAAGGGCACCCTCTGATTCCCATTCTAACTGGATCAAATGTCGGGTCAAAGTTGTTTATAAAAAGTCAACAGAAGCTAGATTTTCGATTTAACGCATAAGTAGCAATATAGAAGGCGTATAACCTATTTTGTCACTCATATAGCTTGGTAGTAAGTTTAAGAATTGACCTAAGCTTATTGATCCGACAATTTTACCATTTCGACCCGGTTCGGAACCGAAAGTCGCAAAGCTTTGACTTTTGCTTTGGCTTCAGTTCTGACCCGTTATGGTATGATTTAGATATGCCTTAGGACTCTCTTAGGACCAGGTTACATGATGGCATAACCCTTTGTGACCGGTTCGTTGTTTGTCCAAGTCTTTAGCACATTTCCGTTAAACGCCTAAAAGTTGACCATAACGCCCTTTTTACTTTAAAACGATAATTTTGGATATGTGAAAGGACAATAACTTTAGTTACTGATTTCTAAGCATGTCCCTAAAGTTTCATGTCAATCCGAGGTACAGAATAGGAGTTATGCTAAATAGCGCAATTACGGAAACTTTAGTAATTAAATGGCGCAATTAGCATAAAGCCTATCTAAACCCAAATTTCGACACCAAACCTTTTACACACTGATGTAAAATAATATTTTGGGATTTTAAAAGGTTTTTAATTATTTTTAACCTGCGGTTATGGCATCGATTCGGTAAATACCGAATATACCCTTTTCGGACATAACTTGAGTTCTACATGGTATTTTGACCTGATTCCAGTTGCTACTGATTTTAAATAATAAATAAAGTATTTTGGACTTTATAAACTGTTCGGAAAACTCAGACTTCCTGTAGAACTCGGAAATCTCTTTTATAATCTTTAAAAAGACCGAAATACCCCTTCGGGGCGTATTTTGGATTTAAACTCATTACGGGCATTATGGAAGGTATCCTACTGATACCACAACCTCTTTAGAGTATATTAACTTAGGAAACTTGTGTAGGACTCTCTCGGTTACCCGTTACGCCTTTTGCGCGCACGATTCGGTTTATGTAACTAGTTTACATAAGCTAGCCGAAACGGGTCAAACCTTATGGTTTTTACTTCAAAATCCAGAGTGTGGTTTTTATACCCATGTAAAACAAGTCTTCAAACTTGTTGGGTCCAAACCACATTCCATTCCCGGTTTTCGCCTTTCACGCGATTAAACCATATTTATCCTTTGAAACTGACTGGTCTAAGCTAAGGCTAAATTAAAGACCCGTTAGGAATCTAATAGGTTAATAAAAACCTTCGTTCCAGATTGAGAGCCCCAGTAGAAGTACTTGCGCTTGCTGATTAGAATATACGGCTGAGTATAAATTGTTTTTGCTAGCTCAGGTAAATACTTTTAACTTATTTTCCCTATACGGGCTTGGGATACGGTATTATAATAATACCGCTTGGTCGGGTATTGAATGTTTAGTCGAATTGTGATTAAATTATTGAGGTAACCCGCTTTAATCTGTATTGTTTGAAATAAAAGCCTTTAGGGGTTAATGACCATGTCCCGGATATCCCTGACATCATTGTATTATAAAATGGCCACGCCTTATGCACGAGGTGTAGGCATACCCCTGATAGTGCATAAGGGAAATGGTATCTCACTCTCTTGTGGGCCTATACTTGTGGCGTGTCTATTAATCTTGACTCGATTTCTACATCGGGCCCTGAACGTACAACAAACATGTAAATCTGTATACAAGATTATAAAGATAATTGTCCCAAGTTATAAAAGATATGTTGTGCCTTGTGAATTCAAATCAATTTTATTAAACCTTTTCAAAAGAGTCGGTTAATTGTATTTACCAGTGTAAACTGACGTATTTTCCAAAAAGGGTTAAGTGACAGGTACTGAACGTAATTGGCTGGAAGCTCAGGGCGTTAATAAGGAATCTTGCAAGTTCTAGATGCCTAAAGTCTGTTGAACAGTTTTCTTTTATTTTGATCCGCCTGTGGATCCTTTACTTTCCGTTGTAATACTTTGACATTACTTTATATTCGGAATGTAATATATTTATCTTTTGCTTCCGCTGTGCATTTATATATTGTGTTGTTTGACTATGATGACATCAATTACGTCACGATACTCCCCACCGGGCCCCACCGGTGATACATGGAAATTCGGGGTGTGACAACAAGACTTAGGTCTTTTCTATCAGAAAGATTAAAAGTCCCAGCTTGTTGGGTATGCGGATGCCGGATATCTATCAGATCCCCACAAAGCAAAATCTCAGACAGGTTATGTATTCACATACGGTGGCACATCAATTTCTTGGAAGTCAACTAAGCAAACACTTATAGCAACATCATCAAATCATGCTGAATTGATAGCACTATATGATATTGGTCGAGAATGTGTGTTGTTGATGTTGGGATTGAACCCTACTAAAGGAACAGATAATGAAAGCCAAAAGCGGTTCACAACAGTGGATTAGTCATAAGCAGCTGTTTACATTAAGCTTTCCCCTTAACAGTGGTTATCTAGCATCTGATAGACTTCAAAGTACTGCTCAATAGAACAACTGCTACTAACGAACTGATGAAGTTTAAAGGCTGAAGCTCAATCTACTGACGGAATCCAAGCACTGCTGAAGAGTTAAAGCACTGCACATTCAAGGTCTGATCACCCTTTGAGGAAAGCACTGATACTCAATCATCAGTGGTTGACTACAACCGTGGAATGAAGAATTAGTGTTTAGAAAGTAATCAGTGTCTGTATGGTCAGTTGTTATAGAACAGTAGATAGAGTTTGTTAGTTTGTTAGATGTCGCTTTCATGGTGACGTCAGCTGAGATGCTTCAGTGGGTTGGTTTGCCTATAAATGTAACAGTACCCTGTACTGTTACATTTGATTGACGGAGTGGGTTTTTCTCCTCTAGTCTAATCCTTTCATCTTGTGCAATCAACCTTGGAGCATCAGGCTGAGGGGGAGTTTAGTTTGTAAGCATGCTCTGTATATCATTTGCTTTGTATTGTGATCATTCGACTCTATGAAAAGCATGTGTTTATCAAAACTATTTTCTTCCTGAATTGTGCTTACAAAGTTTGTGTTTATTTCCGCTGCACTTAATGTTTAAATCATGCAAACAAGCACACTTATGAGAGCCTCCGATCCTAACAATTGGTATTAGAGCCCGGACAGTCAAATTCGATCTAACAATCAATTTGACATAACAGTTCAGCTCAAAATTCATTGATACTAAGGTTGTTTGCACTTTGTTCAAAAACAGAGTAACGAGTATGGACATTCAAAGTTACTATTCAGATACTCTGTAAAACAACCAAGATGTCATAAGACACACAAATTTCACATAACAAGTGATCTCATGCATAAGACATCTATAGTGTTCAGGTCTGAAAACATGTCTGATAACTATGGTATAATCATTTCCTTTACAAAATTGATTTCAAGTGTTAATATGAATTTTGTGTTGCTTCCATCATGTTTGATACTAAAGTGTGAACCTCTGGTAAACAAAAACCTAGTTTCGTAAAAACACTAGTATTTTTGTTAACATAAAAAAAAAGGGAAATTAAAACTTTAGTTATTGAATCTTATGTGTTGAAAAACAGGTTGAGAATCCTGTTAAAAGGATCAAATCAACTTTGTTAAGAACACATTAAGAAAATCAGGTGTTAACATAGACTAAATCGTATGTAATATGAGATTTGACATAAGCATGTGCAAAAATGTCCAAGTCTCTCCAAAAATTGCTGTAAAATGATTCTGGTCTAAGTATTTCTTTAATAAAATCCTCCCAGTAAGTATTTTAGTACTTATGAATGGGAATGGTAAAAAGGGAAGAAGAAAAAATAAGAAAACTCAAAAGTGTATTTATCTCCAAAAACTTTTGAAGTCAAAAGAAAGGAGTATAAATATAAAACACTTAAAAGTCCAAAGTAGGGTAAACAATGGTCATCAAGCAATTATATGCATTCATTGATTCAGGGAAGTTCTGGGAACAATAGTATCACCAATGATGAAACTGATAAGAGGACTAGACAAATATTTCAGAATCCTCACATGTCTCCTCTTTTTGCAATCAATTAACAAGGAAATGGTAACACAAAATAGTCATTTCAAATCATTGACCATTTTCCTAAAATTTGAGAATGGTGTGACTATGAGTTTTAATTGGAAAATGTACCAGAACCCTTTTTGATGTTGTTTTCAGAATAACCTTTAATTCTTTTTCTTAAAAAGATTTTTCTCAATAAAACAGGATATATTATTCGTTGTTTTTTTGGAATAATATATTTTGAACTTTTACTTGTTTTTGATGGTAAAAGTCTCAATCTCCTGTCAGGATATAGAACCTCTATTTTTGTTGGTGATATTATCCTTAAAAACAGATCAAAAGGAAAAGATACTAAGTGCCAATGTCATATCAACCTCAAATTTGTTTTATCACAGATCAGAAATTGATTGCTAACAGATTTTAAACTACTGAGATACTCATGTTCTAATTCAAATAATTAGACACAAAATGAGTAGCCTTAGTAAAAAGGGTTTCATCATCTGTGATACCAAACCACTGCCAGGAATTTATAAAAAGCTTCAAAACTAGTTGAAAAACATGTGGCAAAACCTAGAACACAAATTCCTAGGAAAACTGCTGACAAATGAAACTTGATAATTTGCATCTAAAATGTATTTTGTTAAGTATAGCATTCCTACAGATGGTTCATAAATCACCATCAACAGATGTTGGACATGATATTGTGTTTACACAAGACAAAATCAATCCCCTCATCTGAACAAGCAGATGCTCAAATTTTTGTCAAAAGCTCAAACACTATTGCCCTAACAGTTGCTGATGTAATAGCCTTTCATAACCTCTCCATTTCCCTAACACCGTTGTGCTCAAACATCTGTTTCCTAAATACTGTCCACTGCTGAAAGTCAACCCTTGCTCTATCATTTTCCTGATAAGCACTGTTGTTTAAAATCAGTGTTATATCCACTGATAGTAAAAATCTCCCACTTGTTCATTTGTTACCGTTGTAACTACTGATGGTTGATCCATCAGTGGCTCTCAAAACAACTGTCCTCATTATTTAATCTTTCATCAGGGGTTGACACGTGGTCAGTTTTTAGCCATCAGATCATTATAACCGCTGCCACATCAGCATTCATTTTTCTTTGAAGAAAACCCTGATCAAAACCCCAAACAGGGTCCACACTGTCGAATTGAATTCCAAAATTCTCTTCTCAAAGCAGTTTTCAACTTTTTTTTTCTCAAATCACTCTTCGATTCTTCTTCATCAAAATGACGAAATCAAAGTCAAAATCAAAATCAAAATCATCCTCATCCTCTGTTTCCAAAGACGCCACTCAAATGGCCGCTGAACCCATTGAAATCCCATACAAATCCCCTCACAATTACTTGGGTCTACTCACAAAACCCACTGTTAGTGCAGAATGTCTATCGCCTTCGTCAATTGGAACCGTAGCTGAAATAGAAGTAAAATAGGTTTATATTGTAATTTGTAAACAATAGGCAAGGTGGCATTATTGTAAATAAGGGGAAATCCCTTATAATCTTGTGCCTATAAATAGGAGCCTTAGGGTTTAGATTTAGAACTTTTGCCACATTAGAGCTTGGAGAGCTAGGTGCTTAGAGAGAGAAACTAGAGAGAGAAAGTGGCAAAACGTGATTCACGAAGCTTGTATTTGTCACATCATAAATAGAATCACCGATTAGTGTACGTTATTGTGTGTTCGGTCACGCACGTTCACGGATTCCGCACGTCGAACGTTCGTTACGCAATCGTAAGGTGTCGAAACCGGTCCTACAAGTGGTATCAGAGCAAGGAGCTCGATTGCATGATCAAACACATCGTTTTCGTACCAGATTTCAGCCGATTCAGATCCGATTTCATCAATTTCTTCATCTTCTACCTATTTCTCACGTTTTTTACAGAAATTCGTCAAAGTGAACGTGTTTTCACGGTCCGATTTGTCTGAATTTCTAACATGTTGTGCGAAAATACTTGAATTGCAATCCTACCAAGTTTCAGATCAAATCTCCTAGCCGTTTAGGAGAAATCGCAGTTTTTCGGTTTGTATTTTCGTCAAATTTCAGGTTCGCTCGTGTGGAACTACACAAGTTCGCTTTTTTGGTTTAAATCAAACAGGTTCGCTTATTGGTATTGTTAGATTCGCTCATGTATCATTAATCAGATTCGCTCATAGGTTTTGATTTGAGATGGTTCGCTTATAGCTCATACAGATCCGCTCCAAATTATGTGATTGGTCCGCTTATTTGACAAACAGATCCGCTCATTGTACATCAGTGGTCCGCTTATAAGTTTCGATAGTGGTTCGCTTTTGTGTCATCATCTTCACGTGGTGGTTCAGATCGTTTATAAGTTGTCGGATAGTTAATTGGTTGGCTTTGAATGCACTGACCCACTATATACAAGGCCCAATGAGTGTTCATGTATGTTAGAAAGTGCCGCCCATTTATTAAAATACATGTGATACAAAGGATCAGCCATTATGTTCACGTGAAGTCAAAGCCCACCAACCTTTGGCAGCCCAATCATCCAATCCCATCAATCCATGTGAAAATTGCACCGCCCTATTTGTCTGATTACATGTGATGACCGACCCACTAATATTGTCACACCCTCAAAATACCACCTAGGGAGTGTCCCTATTAGGCGTGTGACCCACTAGCAACGAGCCACCAATTACATTGAATCCATAAGTTTAAAAATAAAGTTTCATCACTTTATATTAAAATCCAAACATAAGTTATTCGGAACCAGCAAGTTCAGCGGAAGCGTTAACGTATCACAATATAAACATTTTCCAAACAGATGTAAGAAACAATGTTCAATAAATAAAACCAATCGGTGTGAACCATGACCACTCATGCCCTCCAGCCAGCAAGTTCCTGTTCCAAGATACCTAACGACCTGCGAGCATGTGACAAGTGTATCAGACAAAGCTGGCGAGTTCACAGTTTAAGAAAACGTTTGTTACCAGTTGTATGTAAAATAGTTCACTGAGAAATGCAAGTAATATTGTTAATATCTCATTTCCGAACAAGACGGCTCCTGAAATACATGACTGCCCTTCCCACGTACTCCTATCTAGTACTGGGCCACGACTGGGTCATTAGTTCACATCCGTCCTACCTAGGAGCGGTGTGAGGGTGCCAAACCTAAGTAGCGCTACCAACTAATACCCGTTACCCTCCAGGTAACATAATAAGGGACTTACAAGAATGATAGGTGAGAATATTAACCAATATACCCGTTTTTACCCACAAGACTTATCCCTCCACGGGATACCCACTGACTGTCCCCAACCACTGGGACGCATGCTCGAATGTAGTGAACTCACCTTCGGTTTGCTCGGTAAAATTAGTTACGTGTTCAGGTGAGTCAGCCAAGCCCTAATACGGTAAATTCACAATTAGTTCACAAGCACTTACATTACATGATTACATAATCAACATCTTGCAGAGTATGCATATAATCTCGTGGCACGCCTTATGCATTTAGCACACATACTGAATCAATCATAGACTGACATAGCATGTCATAATTTCATAACAATTCTTCACTAGTTGTTGGGTCACATACAACACATACACAACATATCATGCCTACACTACTTAACCGTCCACCTCCGTTTTCTTAACAGTGTGCGGCCCCTTTGGGCACCGGCCCAAATAAGTCAAGTCCAGCCGGGTGTGCTGGATGTGTGCACTTACAGTTGGGTACGGCCCAATGTTAACCCTCGGCCCAATTCCGTTATACCATCAGAACCCCTATTATTTTTTTTTTGTAAATTGCCGCAAGCAACAATCATCAAAACAACACTTGGTTCGGATTGATCAACACGAGAGTTCTCAAAACAACTAATAGTTCATCGACTAACCACATAATATCAATATTGATTTCAATAACAATCAAAATCATGTAGTCAATTTAACATAACCGTCGGTCCATTCAATAGTCATGACTATCACAGTATGAACTCATTATATGTTCATTAACCGAAGTCGGCGTCCTAACCCAATATCCAGTTGGATCGAGTAGTACACATGTACTAACTGTGCAGCCCTAAATCATTGTCATCACTGATTAGCATCATAATTCTTAATCACCATTTATATATTAACCCGTAAATCATCGTTAATCAATTGATACACAAAACATTGCTTACAGGTTTGTCTTTTATGCATATAAGTCATCGGTCCTATTTCATGCAGTCCACCATGCTTACAATTAATTGTCATGCATGAACACTCCTCATATGATTCATACGGCCCCAACAATAACACACATCACAAGCATATACTGATCATAATAGCACTTTATCATCGAAACTCACAAATGTTATTATCATTTACCACTTGTTCTTCAATCCACATAAACATTAAGAATATCATCATGTGACCGTCAATTTTAGATTGACATCCTATCCAACCAATTGCACAAGACCCGAGAGCACCCACCCACTATACCCTAGTGCACATAAACTTTAAATAATAACTGTTTCAACCAACTGAATTCGATGCATGCTAGACCATGGGTGGATCCCCAAGTCTTCCCACTAGCGTGTACAATCATTAGCACACATACAATTTTAACCAAAACATATTACAGCTAAAACATATTAAATAGCCTGCAATGCTTTCAGAAATCGGTCAGCATGAAATCTTATCACATGTTTGAAATCAACATCCATACCATTATAACCGTAATGAATCATCGTCCTAAGCTACCTATTACCGACAATGTGTACATCCCTAACAAGTTAACATCAGTGAAGACATACATCGAACCAGATAAATCACCCCTTTGATTGCCTATACGCATCGATATCACCCAACACATATATGCATAACCGAAACAGTAATAAACATACTAACCAGACGAATGAGAGAAGAAGACGTGGACAGTTAACACGCCAATGGGAGAGGGGTTGCGACTGCACCGGTTCTCTTTCTCGTTGCCGCACACAAAAATTAGGGTTTGATGTGTTTTATTTTGCTAAACAAGATGAAAGCCACGTACATGCATATATGCGTTCAAATCTTCAGTTATGAGGGTTGGGCTTAGTTGGTTTAGTTTGGGCTTAGGGAAAGTGAGCTAAGAAGTAAGAATAGAATTGGGGAGTGTGGTCATACGGGTTTGCAAGTGACTGATTGACTATACTTAAACTCTAAACATGTATCATTTGATATGTAACCATTCACAATCATACAATCATATAGTCACATATAAATCCCTTGGGCTTCACATAAATCACAATAGAACTTGATGTGTGTGCATGATTAAATGGTGGCAACAAGGCCGGCCCACTTGTGGTGTTAGTAGGTGCGTGTGGACTCGAGTTTGGGCTTTAAGTGTAATGAGCTGAGAAAGAACAATGTTCGGGTTGGGCTTTAAATGTATGCGGCCCAACCAAGATGGCCTAACTCACACCCAAGCATCACCCCAATACGTTTTCGTTTAGCGAAATGATCGTTCATAACAAGAACACGAAAGAGAAACAAAGACATTAACCTTGAAAGTTCGGGTTGTCACAAATATGCCCAATTATTAAACAAATGAGAAAACAATTGACGGCCCATGTGACTTCATTAACGGCCCAATCACAATCTGATTCAGTTGTTTGAGAGTTTGATATTTTTTAAACTGATCATTTGTTTGTGTGTTTGCAGGAGATTCGAAGTGTGTTTACAAGGTGCAAATATCAAGACATTGAAATTCTGTGGACTTTGAACTTAAATAAAAACTTTAATCAAGTCACTTAACAAAGAAAGTGAGATCAAAATGTTTGATGAGAAGGAAAATACTAATCTTGAAAATTTAAATAACTGGACTAAGGAAGCTTGGTATGAGATGAAATATGGTAAGGATGTTTATGTAAAAAGATACGAAAATTTCTTGTGTATGAAGAATGAATCGATGGAGATGTTGAAAGAAAGGTTTTATGAGTTAATCATCAAATTAGAAAAACATAAGGTTTGGCATTCAAATGATGAAAGAATTTTGAAATTTGTTGAGGCTTTACCTTTGGAGTGGGATAAATTTGTGAATGGACTGAAACGGGATTCTAGTCTATCACGTTTTGATTTAAGAAGTTTCATCAATACAATAACAAATCATTAGTTTCATGAAAATGCAGATAAAAGGAAGTTATTGGATGAAATAAAAGAAGAATCAGGAAAGATAGATTTGAATGTAATCATTGAAATGAGAAAACGAATTGATGTGTGTCTTGCAGCAAAAAAGAATATGAGATACGATATTAAGAGGGGTTGTTATATTGATAAAAGTTCGAATCCTCTTGATTTGTTAAAATTTTTTGTGCAGGTACATACATGATGGAAACAAAGAAAGAAGCTGAAGGTGGTAAAATGAATGAAAATTGCTTGAAATGCGAAAAATCAGAAGCAGACAGTGTGAAACTCTTGAAGGATGTGGAGAGTTTGACATTGGAAAACAATACTCTGAAGATCGAGAAGAAGGCTGATGAAGATCAGATTTTGAGTTTGCGCCTGAACTGTGAAAAATTGAGATCTGATAATGACAAACTTTTAAAGATTGTTGAAAGTTTATCATCAGAAAACAAAATTTTGAAAGAAAATGAAAAAGATTTTGAAAGTAAAAGAAAATATTCAGAAGATGAAGATTTCTGGATTAAACTGGAAAACAAAAATCTAAAAGAGAATGAAACAAGATTTCAAGAACAGTTAAAAGTCTTGGAAAATGAAAAATCTGTTCTTGAAAATCTTAAAATTGAAAATGAAAAATCAATCAAGTCTCATCTTGAAAGAATATCTCAGCTTGAAAATGAAGCTGAGAGTTCAAGAATCAAGGTTGATGAACTTGAAAAGAAGTTGAAAGGTTTTGTGACTTCATCAGATAGATTGAATTTTCACTGTCCAAAACCAATCAATTCTGTTCCAATAAGTGACAAGGTCACAAATTTTGACAAAGTCAAAATTGATGATTGTGATGACAAATCTGATGATGAAAAAGAAAAGGAAGAAAAAAGAAAAACATTTTTGAAATTAAATGAAATGTTTAAAAATACTGTTTTACATTCTACTGAGAAAGGTGAATGCTCAACGCAAAAACCTGTAAAGAAGAATGTGGAACAGAAACAAAAAGATAATAAATCGAAAAATTTTCAAAAGGAAAATAAAAGCTCATCAGATAAGTCATCCAATCATTTTCAAAAATCACAAAAATCTAAAAATGAAAACTCACAAAATGTTGGTAATAAGTGGTGCAGGTTTGACCACAGTGCTTCAAAGCCAAATCCAATCTTTCGAAGGAGTGATGATTACCACAAAGCCAGACAATGCTATGATCTGAGCGTTTGGTGTGAAGGTGGTACATGGTATGATAACAGGGTGTGTTACAACTGTGGTTATCAAGGACACATCGCTGTTAACTGCCAAAGATGGAATTATGAGACGAGAATATGCTTTAATTGTCAAATCAGAGGCCACATTGCTAGAGATTGCCCAATGAGATCGATGGGAAGATCGAGGGTTGAATCTCAGAGATTAGTAAAGAAACCAGTCAACGTCAAGCCCAAAGAACAGAAGGTTCAAGAACCTAAAGTTCAGGAAGCAAAAGTAAAACTTTCTCAGGGGCAAAAAAGACAGACTGAGGAAAAAGAGGAAGAAAGCACGAGAGTATTTGGAAAGAATTTTGTCCTCGGGTTCACCGGACAGATCGAATAAGAGTACTGATGAATCGCTTCACTCGACAACGAAGTCAAGTAAACCGAATTCGTCAGATGCAAGTTTGAGGACAAAAGAGAAAAAGGAGAAAAAGAAAAGTGTCGGCGATGAATCTGACAGATCAAAGTCAAACAAGCCACACTCGGGCAATGAATCTGATTCCGCAAAATGAGAAGAGCCACAACTTGAGGTAAAAAAGGAAGAAACAATTCCTTTAATGAATGATAAGGATTTTCCACCATTACAAGCCGCGAACCGAAAATCAAAAGGTGTTGATACTGGAAAAATGTTTAATAGCAATGTTAAACATATTTTTAGTAAGATAGCTGATGGTAAGGAAAAAGGAGTAAAAGAATTTTATGAAGAAAAGAGAAAAGCTCAAAATACGCCTAAGACTGGTCAGGCTTGGGTGTCAAAATTGGTTGGTTAAATTTCTGACTTGCCGGAGTTCCCAGGTTGGTAAGTGTGGAACAGGTATCAGCATCTTTCTTGAGAAATTCACAGGTTGGTAACTGTGATATTTCGAATTACAGAAGAGTAATCAAGGACATTAAATTGTACTTGATTTATCTTTCCGACAAGTGATTAAAGGAAAACAATGTGATGAAAGAACCCCGAATTTGTGAAAAGACACACAAAACTAATTTTCCGGAAAAACCATTTTGATTAAAACAAACTTAATTGTTTTGAAATCTAAATGGGAAAATAGTTTGTTGTCAGGGGGAGTTCTGATTGTTTATGCCAAATGAATGGCGAATTGAAGTGATTCGATATCAGTTTGTCATTTTATTTATACAGTTTTCAAATTTTCCTTGAAAATCAAAATTGAAACATATTTTGATTTTAGGGGGAGAAAAATTTTAAAAAAAATTAGAAAATTTGAAAATACCAAAAACATTGAAAAAGCAAAAATGAGTTTTGTTGATAAAAGAGGAAATGATAGTACATCAGTGGACTATCACAGCACGCTAAAGAAATGAATTGTCAAATGTGATAAACGGTCTCACTGATGATGTGTCGATAGGTTTTCGTACATTTAGTAGATTTATTCGGGATATAAACCTAAAATTTCAAACTTGCGAAATTCGTGGGGAACACTACTTGGATATATAGGTAACCCCTGAAATCTCGTTTGAAAGGTCTCGTATTCTGATATACTAGGTTTTTATACTCAATGATGTCTGGGGTATTATTCCGGGATTTCTGCTGAACGGTAGTTTTGACCTAGTCCTTGGCTAATACTTTCACCAAAATGCTTGAAACACAGCATAAACCCTCAGCATGCAGATGAAACAATAAAATTGATAGTCGCTGCTGTTGTAATGCTAAAAGATCCTCTAAAGAGGACATACTAAAAAGTCGAAGCTGATATCTCTCTGCGCATACGGAAGTATCGACCTGAGATCCCTCAGCCCTCGCACACCTAATTTATATACAGATATCATTGTAGTATTCTCACCTGTAAGACTGAATATTGAGATTCTGGATACGGGAGTATATTCTAGAGGTGGGACACATGAATGAGTTAAGTTCCTAAAACATCTAAATCATATCCTGAATAGATTGAAAATTGTGTGAAAATTTAAGAGGACAACTATATCGTCAATCGAGGTGAATCGTTTAGAACTTAAAATGATTAAAGCTTAACGGTGCTAGTGATTTGTCTCATGAACTGATATGATCCTCTTACACAAACTCACAAAAATGTTATCTGTATTTCATTCAAAAACAAAAATCCAAAAAGATTTTCGGAGTGTTTTAGCATAAAATTTTTGAAAAGTCAAAAAGATTTTCGACAACTGATGTTGAAGAGCTGATATTCAAAATTTGAGTGCTAAACATGATGAACAGGATTGGGAGAATATGTTGAAAACTTTGAATGTCATATACAAATGTTTTGAAAGATTGTGTGCTTAGTTAATCAAGGTCATTCATTTGAACTTGATGTAACTATACAGATTGATGAATTAATGATTTCTACCAGTAAGTTTCTTAAATCTAACTGTTATAAACTTGTGAAACTTATGTTGAGGTAGAGGATGTGCAGGTTAACTAGGTTTCAAATCCTGAGCAGATGCAGAACAAAGCCAGGAATTGATCCTGAATTTGTGAAACGGTGAAAGCCAGACTACGATCCCGACAGCTGAGTCTAAGGGGGAGTCTGAAGACGAGCTCAACGCAAACGGAAGCGTGTAAGGAGCCAGGTATCGTTCCTGGAAGAGCTTGTATTTGGAAATCCAAGTGTCGATCCCAAAAGCACGGAAGCTTGACGAAAGGGGGAGTCTGATGAAGAGAAGAGTTTACTGAAAGGGGGAGCTGAAGTTAAAAACAGATCCACGGGGATTCTGTTCAAACAAAAGAGAGTCTACGTTGATGAAGACTTGTTAAAGCTTCAAGAAGACTCAGAGAGAGAGAGAGAAAGTCAAGTTTTTTACGAGTTTGACTACAGATTGACTGCGGCAATATCCAAGGGGGAGTCTGTTAGTGCAGAATGTCTATCGCCTTCGTCAATCGGAACCGTAGCTGAAATAGAAGTAAAATAGGTTTTATATTGTAATTTGTAAACAATAGGCAAGGTGGCATTATTGTAAATAATGGGAAATCCCTTATAATCTTGTGCCTATAAATAGGAGCCTTAGGGTTTAGATTTAGAACTTTTGCCACATTAGAGCTTGGAGAGCTAGGTGCTTAGAGAGAGAAACTAGAGAGAGAAAGTGGCAAAACGTGATTCACGGAGCTTGTATTTGTCACATCATAAATAGAATCACCGATTAGTGTACGTTATTGTGTGTTCGGTCACGCACGTTCACGGATTCCGCACGTCGAACGTTCGTTACGCAATCGTAAGTTGTCGAAACCGGTCCTACACCCACTACCACCAACACCTTCGATTCCATCATCGACACCCTATCTGCATCAAAATGCAAAACCTTGCTAGTAGTAGATGCTCCTATTTATCAACAAACCCAGAGAGAGTTCTGGAAAAATCATACCCTTGAAAAATAAGGAGACATCGTCATAGCCATCAACTCCTCTATACAGGGTAAAGCGATTCAAATTACTCCACAATCAATCTCAGAAGTCTTTAAACTCGATGATCAGAAAGGTAAAACTTCTTTCTCTAAAACCGAGTTGAAAACTGATTTCTTGAAAAGAGGTATGCAGAACAACCAAAAAGAGATACCTTACAAAAAGGTTATTTTCCTTCTGCATTTAGGTTTTTATTTCACACTCTTTTGATGTGTGTTTCAAATAAAACAACTGCATTTAACGAAATACCACTAAAGATTCAATGCCTGGGTTATGCTATTTTAAACAATGAAGATTTTAACTATTCTCAGGAGATCTTTAATGACTTGGTAAAAAATGTTGACAACAAATCATTTTTTCTCTTTCCAAGGTTTCTAAGCTACTATTTTAAACAAAAATTTGGAAAGGAAAATGAAAATTTTTATTTTCAAATAAATGGTTTAACACCTGAAACATTCTCTAGAATGTTAACACCTTCAAAAACAAAAGCAGAGGTACCTGAGCAGAATTTAGCAGATAACACTGCTACTCAGGTATCGGCTGTTGAGCCCACTACTCCAGGTGGTCATAGCAGCACAACCACTGCTTTGAAGCCCACACCTACCATTACTAAAAAGACCAAAAAGAAAACATCCAGAAAGCCCCCCAAACCCAAATTAAAGGCAACTCTGGAAGATGAGATCCCAGAGCCACTGCCAGTGACAACACAAATGTCACTAATAACCACTGCTGCTACTTCCTCACAGCAGATGGAAGAAAGATCTCCACCTTTGCCTCAAACTCCTCCTACATCCTCACAAAAGGATCAGGTTGTAAACACAGGGACCCACAATATGAAGCTCTGGATTCAATTGGATCCACCTTCCTCAGTCCTGACCCCAAGGACATATCTCTTTCAACACCTTTATCTTCACCCCTCACATTACCACAATCCATAATACCTTTGTTGCATGCAGTTGATATAGCACAAACACAAACCAGTTCCTCTCAATCACTTGTCACTGAGGGTATACTCCAACAAGTGACTGGGTCTGATGTTTATACCTCTGCTATCCCAGCAACAACTGAGGAGGTTACACTGTAGGGATTACAGGTAATTCCTGACAGTAGTTCAAGTGGAGCAGCCACTACAAATGTTGAACCCACTAGTTTACATTTGGACAGTGGTTACATTCATAAGACTCCCTTGAAGGCAATTCCTTCCATAGCACCTCTGAGAACCACCAGTGAGTTTGTTATGCCCCTTGGTACCTTCAAAAGGCTATCAAGTGCTGAAGGAAGAAGACACCATGTCACGGCCCCCGACCCGGTTTGACCCGTTTCAGGTGCCGCGGGACAGGAATCCTGTGGTACGTTAATTTAGGTGATAGCGGAAGACTTTTTAAAACAGGATCTATCAATATTTCAAACTGCCCGTTTACATAATTTAGGGATATACTCCCATAATTTACATTAAGCTGATTTCACAGGGAAATCTTTATTCAAAACATGTTTATTTATTTATTTACATTGAGCCACTTTTCTAAGCTGGTAGTGCTTCACGGCACTTTTCTTTGCTCATAACAGATCACCTGAAACATGTTTGAAAAAGGTTTTGTCAGCGGGGAAGTACTGAGTGAATCATTCATTTTACTAAAACGACACATTTGTTATAATTTACAGTATTAAGAGCGATTACAATGTTTCTGATATCAACCAACTACCCACGGTACTTTGTCACTCGACCCATTGGCCCACCTGTCCAATGGCGTCTGTGATTATGGTCATATCACCCATTGGCTGCCCCAATGGTGAAGATTATCAAGTAATGTATACAAAACCCCACATACCGGCTGTAACTTGGTGATTACACAGACTTAATCCCTGTAATTATAACTTTGAAAATAACTTGGAGTTTTGTAAAACAATTGAGAAAAAGAGAATGACTCACATTACAGATTTAACGAGCATAGTATAAGCTTTACTGATTAGCCTTTTAACCTAATTTAAATAACAATGCACACACAAACGGGGTTAGTAACTAATTCAGCAGTTACGTCAATTCACGAGATTAAACCCTCACAACGATTTACAAGTGCAATACTTAACAATTCAACGGATTCACAACGAATGACAGAGTATAGTCCGAGTTCGAACAGCACTCAAACATTCTGTTAGTGCACTACATCTGTTGATTGCGTCTGGGTGTCTAGGATCAGGTCTTATATCGTATTGTATAGCATAGGGCACGTTATACGAGAAAACTCAAGTCTGTATGTGTTTTATAGGCTAGGTCCGCTCATAGAGACATAGGGGTCTAGGTTCGCTTATTTGGCATGTCGGTCCGCTTATGTGGACTTGCCTGGTCCGCTCTTATGGTCATGTGACACATAAGCGGACCCAACTACCTATATATAGTTGTTGCTCGAGCGGATCTGATAGAGTGATTGTTGAATTCCACGCCGAAGCTCTGCCGGTGTGACGATTGAGCTGTAAAACGTTTCAAATCAATAAAACAAGCAGTTAGGAGGAAGAACAAGCTATATCTACTTGCATTTCTTATTATTCCGCATCTGAAACGCAAGAGACAACCTCTGAACGACTCGTTCGGGTCAACAAATGATCCTACAAGTGGTATCAGAGCTTGGGAGGAGGTTTTCTGCAGAATATAGCCGGATTTCATCATTTCTTCTCACTTCTACACCTTCTTTTCTCATTTCCGGGAGATTTCACGGTTGAATTTCGTTCAAAAGTTCACAGATTGTGTATAATCATACTTAGTCAAATCCTTGAAAGTTTCAGGTCAAAATACAGCTTAAAAACAGGTCAAATCATGTTCGTAATATGGTTCGCTCGTACTGACGTCATCAAGGATCGCTCTTAGATTCAGTTTTAGTAAGCTGGTTCGCTCATTCGTACCGTTTTTCTTCTGGTTCGCTCGAAATTAGTAGCTCGATCCGCTCCAAATTCATTTCTGGTTCGCTCAAGAGTACATATCAGGATCGCTTATTTGATCATCTTGGTCCGCTTATCTGTCAAGACAGGTCCGCTCCAAAATATTGTTGGTTCGCTCAAGAGTACACTTTCTGGTCCGCTTATTTGGATAATCCTGGTTCGCTTATAAGGGTTCGCTCCATAGTACAGTTGATTTTTGTGAACATCGACTACTCCAGCCGCAATTGCTCAAGCAATGAATTTAGAAAATGAGACGGGAACGACTCAAAAGCCCCCTAGATTGATGAGCATTGAGGAGTATTATGGGTGGAAGGATCGGTTTGAAAACTGGGTTCAAGCAAACCATCTCAGATCGTGGGAGTGTATATTGAAGAAGTACACTTTGCCTCGAACAGATTTGCAAGTTATTAAAGAGATATCCGAGTTCACTGATCAAGAACGAGCGATGTATAGAGCCGAGAAAATGATGATCAGTTTGTTGCAGCAGGCTATAAAGGAAGATATATTCATCTTGTTACAGCACGACAAGACTGCTAAGTCGATATGGGATGCTCTTAAGGTTAAATTCGAGGGAAGTGAAAATATGATCAAAAGCAAGAAGGCATTGTTAAAGAAAGAGTTCGATTTGTTTAGCAGTTTGCCGGGAGAGGATACTAAAAAGCTAATCGAGAGATACTGTCACTTGGTGCGATCACTATCTATGTTGGGAGTTGAAAAAGGTCGTGAGGAATGGGTGGATAAATTGGCTGACGCGTTACCTCAAAAAGAGTGGGGAACGTATTTGATGATTTTAAAGAATACTGGTGTGTATGATGGGCTGACTATTTCACAGTTCATTGAGAAAATCGAGAGTCAGGATCTTGAGCAGCAAAAGATCGCGAGAATGAACAGTCCGAGTGGTCAACAGGACGTGAAGATGTACTACCGGGGTAGTGTTCCAGTCACTGAGTCTGAAAGAAGTCCGAAGATTCAAACTGCATTCAGTGCTGGTGATTCATCTGAAAAAGCTGATCAGGGTTCGAACAAGAGCAGTAGCGGGTTTTCATCGTTTCCGAGTGTGAATCCGAAAGAGACTAACACGAGTTTTCAGTCTTAGAGTACAAAAACCGGAAACAGATATGTGATTCAGTGCAACATAGCTCTTAACCTTCCAGAAGGCCAAAGTTTCTCTGAAGACACTGCGAAAGACCACATGGCACTTCTGGGTTCAGTTCTGTTATCCTATGAAGGTCTTGTTGCTGGTCGGATCGGAAATCCTATGCTTACCAAAGAGGATTACGATCAGATAGACGCCGAAGAAATGGAACTCATGGATATTAAATGGTGTCTTGCTAGTGTTCTTCGACGAGCTGAGAAATTCAAAACCATTACTGGGAGAAATGACTTTCTTGATGCACATGTCTCTACTTTAGGTTTTGATAAATCTAAAGTTACTTGTTTTCGATGCAGGGAGAAAGGCCATTTCAAGCGGGAGTGCAAAGGAAGAGAAGCTAGTGGAGCACAGAATCCATTCGGGAAAGATGATTACTATCGCAAAGCTATCTATCAGCAAGTCGGTCAATCCCAAGAACCGCAGATAGCTCACGGAAGAAAGATTGAAGATCCCAAAAGAGCATGTTTGGTAGATTTCAGCTGGAGTAATTACATATCATCTGAAGCCACAGCAGCACGCATTAGTGATCAAGATGATGAGAAACTACCAGAAGGTTTCAGTTGGGATATGTTTGTGGATAAGAAGGGAGAGTTTAAAGCTTTCATTGCCAAGATCGTCCGAGAGCCAGATTTGTTTGCTACTTGGATAAAATCTATTGGAGAGACTGTGAAAAGTGAAGATGAAAAGTCTGTGACATCTGATGAAAGTTCAGACAGTACTGAAAGTTCAAATTTCCTTTCAGAACATTCTGGGGAAGTTTCAGAAAGTTCAGATGAAGAATTACAAAGTTTTGATAAAAGTGTACAAAATGAAAATGTTCAAGAAAAAGAAGTTGTTTTTGATAAAACACCGTCTGATTCTGATGTATCAGATGGTGATTCTGATAAGTCTGTACAGTTTGATCAATCACCTGATCACAGCAGCAGTGATGATGAGGAAGAAAAACACATAAATATTGCAAAAACTCATCTATCTCCTGAAAGTTTTCATTTCTATTTTGCAGAAAGAATGGAGAAACTGAAGGAGAAACGAGCTGCTAAAGAACAACAATCCGAATCTGAAGGTGATATTCAAAACGCTGAGAAGGTTGCTGAGAAGATTACTGAGGTTGTGAAAGAAGAAGAAAAGGTGATTGAAGTAGAAAAAGTGGTAGAAGTTGTTAAAACAATCGAAGTTGAGAAGATTGTTGAAGTCGTCAAGCCGTGTGAAAAGTGCTTGGAAGATTGCAAGAATTGTGCAGCTAAAGACGACATCATAGCTGAATATGAGAAGAAAAAGGAGCAGTTACTGTTCAATCTCAACTATGTGAAAGAATCATATGATGTTCTGAATAAAACAGTAACTGGTCTCCAAAAGACTAACTCAGAGAGAGAACAAGCACTGACGATGTTGAATGTAGTTTTAATGACAAAACAAAAAGCAATAAACTTCTACATTGAAGAGAGTGCTAAGTGGAAGCAAGAGTTGGAGACAGAAAAGATAGAGAATGAGAGAATTAGACGCTTATTGCAAAGTTATTCTAGTTCTGATTATCTCATTGATCGTATTTACCCAACTGTTGCAGGTATGAAAGCTTTCAAAGATGAGAAGCTAAAAGACAAGAAAGACTGTGGTAAGAAATCGACTGTTAGTTACAACAAATGTCCGCCTCCGATTTGGGATGGTTATTCACCTAGGAGACCAAATGAGGAGCAATTGGAAAAAGCAGTCAATATAAAGCTTAAAACCGACACAACTGACGTTTTACCAGATAACATTGATGTCACGTATACCTCGTCCGATACTGATCATGAGTCTGAATTAATCAAAAAGGTGGTCGATCAGGTGTTGGATACTGATGAGAAGTCTGAGTCGAAATCTGAGTCTGGAGGGTCAAATTCATCAGTCAACAGTCCAAATTCGTCGGATAAACGGTCTTATAGTAAAGAATTTTTATTGTCAAAGGCAGATTTGAATGATGAAACATTCGAAGTTGTGTATACTTTGAATGGTTCGGACAAATTATATTACAATAAAGAGTTCCCAATAATGAGTATTAAAACGGAACTAATAAACAAAACTTTCAAACTTATAGAGATTAATATTCCAGAATTAAAAGTGTTGAAAAGTTTTGAAAAATCTAAAAAAATACACTTCTAGAGTTCAGCAACGTTTAAATAAGAAAAAAGGCAACAATCCTGGTTCTGGTTTTCAAAAGAAACCTAATCAGAATCGTAGCTACAAAAAGAAAGGCCTTGGTTTTGTTCCACCAGAAAATGATAAAAATATGAAAAATTCTAAAACAAAATCTGAATTTGTGTCAGGTGGAAGTGCTGAGGAGGAACAGCAGAAACCGTTCTGGAGACAGTCTAATAAAGAGTTTCTTGCTGAGAGAAAGATGAATGGAGCTGATATATGTTATCAAAGAGAGACTAGAACCTGTTATAGATGCAATGAAGCTGGTCACATTGCATGGAATTGTTCGAATAGTGACAAACCAAAATAGGGAGTTTCTCAGAAGTTGAAAGAGAAAGTTGTTGATGTTGACACACCAACCAATAGATCTAAAATTTTTGAGAATTCAAAATTTGAAGTTGGTGAGTGTTTGGAAAAGAATTTTTACAAAAAGAAAGGTAAAGACAACCAAGTGTGGGTTGCAAAGAAAGGTGAAGTGAATGTCGGCGATGAATTTTGGTTCCACAAAACCAGAAGAGCCACAGGTTGAGAAGAAGATTTCAGTGAATGATGAGGAGTTTCCATCATTGAAGTTTGAGGAAGTAAAGAAGAAAGTGGGAAAAACTGAAATTTCTAATCAGTTTTACAAAGAAAAGAATGAATTTGATGTCGAGAAAACATTCAACGGGAATGTTAAAAAGATATTTGGGAAAATGTTGAGTGGGAGAGCTAAAGGGGTAAAAGATTTTTACGCAACTAAAAAGGCAACATACAACCCTACAGCTCAAGAGCTAAAACCCATCAAGTCTGAAAAGACTTGGATGGAAGTCTGTTTCCCATGATAGTCGAAGGACTATGCCGGAGATCCCAAGTTTATATCGTGGATCAGGAATCGGCATCTTTCTAGTGTTTGAATAGTGTGTTTGAAAGAATTTGAATAGTGTTTTGGATTTTGCAGGTAAAAGGACTACGCCGGAGCTTCCAGGATGGTAAGTGCGAAGCAGGAATCGGCATCCTGATTGGTAAAATGGTGATGTAGACGTAACATTCCTACAAGTGGTAATCTTGATCTTACAAGTGGTATTTGTGATTATATTTTGAGATGTTTGTATTTTTACAAAGTGGTACAGAAGGTTCTTAAATGCAAATGGTAAATCAGGGACATTAAATTGTACTTGATTTACTATTTATGGCAATAGATAGACAAGATGATGAACCACATCCCCGTTTTTTAAATGATAGACCTACAAGTGGTTATTATTAACACAAAATCATTTTCCGGAAAAGTCATTTCGATTAAAACAAACTTAAGTGTTTTGAAATCTGAAATGAGAAAATGGTTTGTGAAAGGGGGAGTTCTGATTGTTTATGCTGAGTGAATGGCGATTTGATGTGATTTAGTGTCAGTTAAGTTTCTGTACAGTTTGTATTGTTTTCTATGTTTTTTTTAAGTGGGTCAAGAGTCTTAGTTTTCAAATTTCCTTTAAAATGTGTTTGCATTTTAGGGGGAGTAAGAAATTTTAGAAAAATCCAAAAACATTTGAAAAATTTGAAAAAGCCAAAAACATGATAAAATTCAAAAATGAGTTTCGTTGCTAAACAGAGGAAATGATAGTACATCAGTGGACTATCACGGCACGCTAAAGAAATGTAAAGTTAAAATGTGATAAACAATTTTACTGCAGATGTGTCAGTAGATTTTCGCACATTTAGTAAGTTGAAACGAGATATAAACCTATTTCAAACTTGCTTAATTTGTGGGTATCTATTCTTGGATATATGGGTAACCCCCGAAATCTTGTTTGAAAGGTCCCGTATTCTGAGATACTAGGTCTTTATACTCAGTGATATCTGGGGTATTATCCCGGGACTTCTGCTGAATGGAAGTTCTGACCTAGTCCCCGGATAATACTTTCTGCTAAAGCTTTGAAACGTAAGCTTCGCCCTCAGCATGCTGATGAAACAATAAAATTGATAGTCGCTGCTGTTGTAATCAAAAGATCCTCTAAAGGGGACTCACCAAAAGTCGAGCCGTCATCTCTCTGCTGAACGGAAGTTCTGACCTGAGCTCTCACGGTTTCGCATCTATCCCTTTACAGATATCAGCTGTGGTATACTCACCTGTAAGACTGAATATTTGGGATCTGGATACAGGAGTATATTCAAGTGGAGTGATACACAATTAAGTTTAAGTCTTTAAAATATTAATATCATATCTCGAATCAATTGAAATTTGTGTCGAGAATTTATGTGGACAAACATACTGACAATCTAGGTAAATTGTTTAGAGCTTATAATGCAATCAAGCTTAACGGTGTTGGTGATAGGTCTCAAAAACTGATATGATCCTCTCGCACGAACTCACAAAAAATATTGTTTGTAAATATTACATTTCTGTATGATTGTGTTTACTATTAGTGTCAGATAATATCTCTCAGAAAATCCAAAAAGATTTTCAGTGTGTTTTAGCTAAATTTTGAAAAAGTCAAAAAGATTTTCGACAACTGATGTTGGAAAACTGATTTTCAAAATTCCGAGTGCTAAACATGATGAGCAGCATTTGAGGGGGAGTGTTTGTGTAAATCTAACTGTTTTCGTTAAATCTAACCTTCTTCAAGTGGTTCATCATAGATTTTTGAGAAAAAGTCTGAGTTGTTGCAATTTTATGTTTGTTTAATGAAAATGAGAGACAAATGTTGGTGCAGAGTTATTTGAAATATTTGTGAAAGAAATTTATTTCGGGGTTGAGATTGTGCAGGTAACCAGGTTTCGATATTCTAAAGATCTCTGTTGGTAGAGAGCCAAGTTTCGATCCTGGAAATCAATTCAGAAAGCATGAGTAGAGTCAGGTTCTAATTCTGAAGATCATGTCAACTGTTGATGCTGATGAACTTAAGGAATCAAGAGATCTGATCAAGAGAATTAGAGTGTTTTAAAGCCAGACAACGATCCTGAAGATGTTACTGAAGAACAAAAGAATGCCAGTAAATCGAGAGGAGGAGTCTGAAGATTGAAAGAAGATAAAGCCCAGAGACTGATCTAGACGGAAGATGTGAAGACACAGTTTCGTTGTCAGGGTGTATTTGCGACTCCATCAACATCTGAGGGGGATTCTGTTAGTGCACTACATCTGTTGATTGCGTCTGGGTGTCTAGGATCAGGTCTTATATCGTATTGTACAGCATAGGGCACGTTATACGAGAAAACTCAAGTCTGTATGTGTTTTATAGGCTAGGTCCGCTCATAGAGACATAGGGGTCTAGGTTCGCTTATTTGGCATGTCGGTCCGCTTATGTGGACTTGCCTGGTCCGCTCTTATGGTCATGTGACACATAAGCGGACCCAACTGCCTATATATAGTTGTTGCTCGAGCGGATCTGATAGAGTGATTGTCGAATTCCACGCCGAAGCTCTGCCGGTGTGACGATTGAGCTGTAAAACGTTTCAAATCAATAAAACAAGCAGTTAGGAGGAAGAACAAGCTATATCTACTTGCATTTCTTATTATTCCGCATCTGAAACGCAAGATACAACCTCTGAACGACTCGTTCGGGTCAACAAACGATCCTACACATTCAAGTCGAAATCACGATGAATAACAAAGTATAAACTCAATTTGAGCAGCACTTAAACAATCGTTGGATAGTTTCAATCGATCGGACGTTGAATCGTAATAGCGATCGAGTTATTACCCTGTTTGTTGCAGCAGCGTCCCGTGCAGTGTGTGTTTGTAGTAAACAGTTAATATCTCAACGTATACTATGAATTTCTACGTTGAATTAACACCTGAATTCAAGTCCCAAGGCCCCCTATATATACTGAAATTGTGTTTCCCCCGCGTGTCGCGACAGGGAACACAAAACCTTCCGCGTATCGCGGGAGGCAACAATCTACCCTAGGGTAGCCTTGTGTCCCAGTAGGTTTGCCAAGTTGACTGTACGTACAATTCTTATTCAGACAACAAATTACGATGATAATTATCATTTAGGGTTTAACCCCCTTGAGTTTTAGGGGCCCTGATCCTGATTCCGATTGTTATGAAAATTTTAGGGTTAGTGTAGAATTGCTTGGGTTTCTCAATTAGGGTTTCCTAAATAGATAATTAATCTACCAAGTATAAATTTTAGTGTGAGTTGTTACACACCAGTACCAAGAACAAGGGGCATCAATGAATGACTTTTGAGATTCATTTCCTAAGTCACATATTGGTACAACCACTGCTGATGGGGAATCAGATGATCCCATTAACTTGGGTGATGATTTAAAATATCAGAAATTGACGAACAGAGTTGAAAATCTTGAAACATCAGTTGCTGAAATAAAGGATATGGTGCAACAGTTGTTAAAAACTCAAAAAGCACAATCCACTGCTGTTCCAGCTCAAGCATCTGCACAACCTACACCTGCTGCAAATGAGCTATGGAATGTATTTCAACCCCTGCTTGAAAAACAAAAACAAATGGCTGATCAGCAGCATGCAATACATGTACAAATGCTGACAAACATGGTTAGGGGTGTTCAAGATCGGATAATCCGGTTTTCGGATATCCGAAAATCGGATATCCGAAATTTCGGATAGTGAAATATTGACATCCGAACCCGAATCCGAAATTTCGGATATCCGAATCCGATTTTCGGATATCCGAAATTTCGGATTCGGATATCTAATCGGATATCCGAATATCCAATTTTTTATTTAATTTTTATTTTTTTATTATTTTTTAATATTTGGAACCAGATTTTTTTGGATAGTTTCGGATATCCGAATATAAATTTCAGATATTTTTTGGATATTTCGGATATTTTTTCGGATATTTCGGATATTTTTCGGATACTTCGGATATTTTTCGGATATTTCGGATATTTTTTCGGATACTTCGGATATTTTTCGGATACTTCGGATATTTCAGATATTCGGATATCCGAAAAAATAAAAATTAAATTTTCGGATATTTTCGGATAATCCGATTATCCGAAAATTCTTAAAATCACTATCCGAATCCGAATCCGAATTTTCGGATTATCCGATTTTCGGATATCCGAAAATTCGGATATCCAAAAATTCGGATATTTCGGATATTTCGGATACGGGTTTTTGGATATTTCGGATTCGGTTTCGGATTCGGATTTTTTTGAACACCCCTAAACATGGTGGAGTCAAGATTTAAAGATACTTAAGCAGACATCAAAGCTATCAAGGCTCATATACAAAGCACCACTGGAAAAGTTCCTCCCACTATCCTCTTCATTAATAACCCCTTTCCAGATAATGCCAAAAAGGGGGAGAAAATCAGGTGTAAGAAGAAGGGAATTGAGGATGGTGTTTATATTAAGCCAGAAAAAGATAACCAGACTAAAGCTGCTGTATCAACAATCACCACTTCAACACACACCACTTCACCACACACCATCAAAACCACTGTTCTACCATCATCATCATCATCTATTATCACATCACCACCACCAAAACCAAACCTACCATCGTTACCTCCTGTCATAAAGCAGAAGACAACATTTGTTACAACAGATGTTGTAATGACAACAGTGGTTGAAACACCAGTGGTTTTAACAACTGTTAGTCAGACACCTTCCACCACTCAAATCACTACCATTTCAACACATGCTCAAAAGCAGAAGACACCTACTGACACATCAGTAGTTGTAATGACAACAGAGGTTGAAACACCAGTTGTTTCAACAACTGTTAGTCAGCCACCATCCACCACTACCCTCACTTCATTTCAAGACATCTTCACTCCAATCAACAAATCACCCAAAAGCACTCCTTCACTGAATAAAACTTGCACCAGAAAAAGGAAAACAACTCAGGCAAATGAGGACAAACATGATCCTATTGCTGCGGAATATCCACTGGAACTAGAAGCTGTAAAAAATGAGATAAGACAATTCTACACTGAGGATGATCCTTCAAAAAGAAGATTTCCTTCTCTCATAGGCTTCTTGGTCCTAGAAAATATGGATGAATATCTCAAGCTCAAAGCAAGGCAGGCTAAGATAAGAGCCAAACTTGAATGTGAAGATCAAAGTGACAAAGCCATTTCTGAAAAAATGGAATTCTTGCTCACTAAAGTCAAACAGACGGAAGACTATGCACAAGATCTGAGCAAAGAAATGTCAACTTTACCACCCAAAGCAGATCTACGAAAAGAAATGAGAAAAGAATATCTTGCGTACATCATGAAAGAAAAATTCTATCCAGCTGAAGAAAAACAATTTGAAGAATGGCCAATAGTTGCTTTAAAGCATGAGGCAAACATAATTGAAAGAATAAAAAATGATCCAAGCAAGAAGAGGACAGCTCCAAATTGGAGCAAATACAAAAAGCTCATTGCCGACCTTATGTCTGAGTACAAAAGAAAGAAGCAGGACCTAGTGGATGCAAAAGTGGATACTACTAAAGCCATAGCAAAATGGACAAAGCAGTATACAGAGGAGGCCTATGAAAGACTGAAAAGAAGAAAAATGACAGATCCTAATTCACCAAAGAAGCCTGAACATAAAGAGCCAAAACAGGTCATTGATCCTAAACCACTGTTCACATCAGCAGATACCTCTATCATTATGATAAACCAAGAAAAGAGGAAACAGCTGACTGTTGCAGAAGAAAAGGAAAAGGAAGCTGAATACTTTGAAGAAGCCATCAAGAAAATGGCTTTAGATAAAGACAGATCAGCAAAGCTTCAAGACCTTGCCAAAAAGGTTTTAAACAAACCATCATCACCAAACACATCGGCAGAAATATCAGACATTGAGCTAGATCAACAAAAGAGACAAAAGCAGATTGACAAAGAAGTTGCAGAAGATATAGCTGCAGCAAATGATGTCATAAAAATGGCTTTCCAACAAATGTCTGAAAATTCTGAGCTATGTTTCACAAATATTTACAAGGCCAAAATCTCCCAACTCATCTGTGAATAAACCTCTTCCAAGAAACCCATTGGGTTCAAAAGTACTAAAAAGGATGTCTGATCAAAAGACCCATGTATTGACCCTGATCAGATCTAATGGAGAAGTGAAGCACATATCAAGGAATCAAGCACTAGGCCTGGGTGTTGAAGATCTACAAGATCTCCTTGAGCTTACACTGTGTAAGGATGAGGGTGATATAATTTCTCAGGATTTTGAGCTTCAATTTAAAGAACAAGTTAGGGAACTTCTGATGAGAAATAAAAATCCAGAATAATGAAGGGTTTTGGCATTATCTGTTCCAGGGGGAGATTGTTGGGATTGAACCCTACTGAAGGAACAGATAATGAAAGCCAAAACCGGTTCACAACAGTGGATTAGTCATAAGCAACTGTTTACATTAAGCTTCCCCCTTGACAGTGGTCATCTAGCATCTGATAGACTTCAAAGTACTGCTCAATAGAACAACTGCTACTAAAGAAGTGATGAAGTTTAAAGGCTGAAGCTCAATCTACTGACGGAATCCAAGCACTGCTGAAGAGTTAAAGCACTGCCCATTCAAGGTCTGATCACCCTTTGAGGAAAGCACTGATGCTCAATCATCAGTGGTTGACTACAACAGTGGAATGAAGAATTAGTGTTTAGAAAGTAATCAGTGTCTGTATGGTCAGTTGTTATAGAACAGTAGATAGAGTTTGTTAGTTTGTTAGATGTTGCTTTCATGGTGACGTCAGCTGAGATGCTTCAGTGGGTTGGTTTGCCTATAAATGTAACAGTACCCTGTACTGTTACATTTGATTGACGGAGTGGGTTTTTCTCCTCTAGTCTAATCCTTTCATCTTGTGCAATCAACCTTGGAGCATCAGGCTGAGGGGGAGTTTAGTTTGTAAGCATGCTCTGTAAATCATTTGCTTTGTATTGTGATCATTCGACTCTATGAAAAGCTTGTGTTTATCAAAACTATTTTCTTCCTGAATTGTGCTTACAAAGTTTGTGTTTATTTCCGCTGCACTTAATGTTTAAATCATGCAAACAAACACAATTATGAGAGCCTCCGATCCTAACAGTTGAGATCAATGATAAATCACATACAAGAAGCATGCGGGTTAGAACAAATCAAGAAGGAGCCAACAATTATTTATGAAGACAATGCTGCTTGCATAGCTCAGATCAGAGAAAGTTACATCAAGGGTGATCGAACAAAGCACATCTCACCAAAGTTCTTCTCAACATATGACTTGTAGAAAGAATGGGAAATTGATGTTCGCCAGATCAAGTCAAGTGAAAATTTAGCTGGCCTGTTCACAAAATCTTTACCAAGAAGCAGTTTCGAGCAACTATCACACAAGATCGGTCTCCGCAGATTGAAAGATGTTTGTTAAATTCAGGGGGAGAATTATACATACTGTACTCTTTTTCCCTTAACTAAGTTTTGTCCCAATGAGTTTTCTTAGTAAAGTTTTTAATGAGGCAGTACAAATGATCTAGTAGTATCAATTTATTTATTCAGATCCTGAAGTACCTATTTAACATCTTCCTGAAGTATGTTGTTAAACTGTGTATAATTCTAAATGTCTGAGAGGGAGTGTTATAAACCAGACATTTTAGGCCCAACCCATTAATCATGGGCTTTAGAGTTTATAGTTATGTTTATCTATATATTGTAATGTTGAATAGAATGAACGATAGAATTCAGTTTATCTCTATTTCTCTTTGATTTTTATCAAATAGACATATATTATTACAAAAAAAATGGATATATCTATACATATAATAAAGTAAATCATATGGGGTACACATGGCGCTCTATGAGGTGATCTCAATAGTTTTTTCCCGCCTAAATAAATAGATATAGATAATATTTGTTAATAAGATTTAAATAAAAAATATATTATTTTAATCCATAAATTTTATCTTTTTATCTTTTACCCTAAACAAATTGATATAAATAATATTTGTTAATAAGATTCAAATAAAGAATATATCCTAAACAAATAGATATAGATAATATTTGTTAGTAAGATTCAAATAAAGAATATATTATTTTAATCTATGAATTTTGTATTTTACTATTTTTATTCTATTTATATATATATATATATATCCTGTCTTTACTTTATAATAGGTATTAATAAAATTGAATTATAATAAAATAAGCATAGGTAACTCATGGCATCTACTAATTTTTAGATTTTTAATGTAAAAATATAAATGAAAATACATGTAATAATTTTATCTTTTTATCTTTTACTGTTTTGTTTTCCATTTATATTTATCCATTTTATTATTTGGTATATAAAATTAAATTTATTCAACACGTGCAATACACAGGGTTTTTTTAAAGATAATTTTTTATTATTTAGTATATGAAATTACATTTATTCAAAGTGTGCAAGACACAGGTTTTTAAAGATGTAACTTTTTTTTATATATACAATTTTATTTATTCAACCCGTACAACACACGTGATTTTTAAAGGTATAACTTTTTTTATTATTTAATATATAAAATTACATTTATTCAACCTGTGTAATACACGAGACTTTTTAAAGATATACAAACTTACACTTATTATTTGACATACAAAATTACATGTATTCAGTCCCTGCTTCAACATGTACAATACACGAGTGATTTTTTAGTGATATAACTTTTTCATTATTTGGTATACAAAATTACATTTATTCAACCTGCATAATACATAGGGTTTTTAAAGATATAACTTTTTTTATTATTTGGTAAATAAAGTTATATTTATTCAACCCGTACAATACATGAGGTTATATAATAAAAGAAATAAAATGGGGACATTTTCCATTAGGTTGAGATGAATGTATTGATACCAAGACTTTTCTTTTGAATAAGTAACGCACACAAAATAGTAAAACTGAGTAAAAAAAAAGAATTAAAATAGTTGTATGTTTCTTTAGGGAATATTGGATTTCAATAATAACAACTATTCTTCGTTGGCCACCAACAGTCTCAACTTAAAAAATAACCACTGACCGTTCCAACTATTAACATATTGGCGATCAGACCTTAGATTGGACCTTTAGGAACCTTTTTCCGACGATCAGAGACTAACAACATTAGGTTTTCGTTAGTCAGAGTCCATTGGATGTTAATAGTTGTGACAACTAGTAGTTATTTTTAAAATTGGAACTGTTAGCGGGCCAACGGCGAATAATTGAGATTATTAAAATCCAATATTCCTTTCTTTAGTTCAACTTTCCCAAGTTTTATTGGTGTGAATCTAGATGACTTTGTTTTTTATTTTATAATTTTAGGAGGTTTATCCCCATGAAATTCAATGTTATTAAAGGTTTGTCCCATGAAATTCAATGTTATTAATGACAACCGATGAATTTATCATATATGTTCAATCAAAACTATCAAGTGTAGATTAAAATTAATAAATATTTATAAATAATAAATTATATCGTTTTCATTAATCAACCCGTGTAACACACGAGGAATGCTTCCAATTTATCTATTTAACATTTACTTTTTTATTTATTTTTCAAACACATATTCTAATTTGTTGTATCATAATCTATAACTTATAACAATTTCTTAATTTACTTTTTTATTTTCATTGTTTTCTTCAATTCAATTCATCTCCATCCGACATTCTTATTTTATTTACGCTTTTATATATTTTTTTATTAAAGATTAAAGATCATATCGCGAACTGTCCTTTTCTTATATTTTACTTCTATTTTCTTTTAGTTATTTACGTTACTTTTACATTATATCTACATTTCTACTTAAAATTTTATTAAAAATCGGTATCCCTTCGTTGCAAATGCGAGTGTAGCTCACTATTATATAATCTCGCAGTAACGTGCGGGTTAGCGTCAACTCGTTCATCACAAATAGAAACTCTAGTCAAAGCTAAATCAAACTCTTGGCATAATTCCACAAGTGATCCTATCTGCCTAATTGATGCTAAGGCTGCCATAGCATTTTGATCCATAATCAAAGCAAACCTAGTGGAAATGAATCCTTTAAAGTCATTCTATGTCATACCCTCAATAGAACCACCCCTAGATTTAACAAATGACTGATGCCACAACAAAACAATATCTTCAAGGTGTATAATGACTAGCGGCGAAGCTTGAGATTTCCGACCGGGGCGGGGTCGAAAACGTATATACCCAAAAATTTCTATAGAACCAGGGGGTCGAAAACGTACATACTCAATAATTTCTATACGAAAACCACATATATTACACTACTGAGTGGAAAGTTCGGGGGATTTCTTCCACTTGTACAGACAATTGTAACGAAGTTTGATTTAACCGACTCTTCATTGTATCAATTTCTACCTTCATTGTTGTTTTAATTGCCTCTAATCAAGTCAAGTTCATGCATGTTGCAGTTTCTAGTCTCTGCAACACTGCATCATGATCCATAATTCGCTGTTCCAAAGATCGATTTCAAGTTCCATTATCAGCTATGGAATTGACCGAACAATGATCAATTCAGAATTGAAGTGAAATGGAATGAAATTGATCGAACAATTGATCAATTTCCAATGAATCGAAACAACTATACCGATTGATTGAATGAATTGAGTGAAATTGAAGCTGGATTTAGGTGAATTAGAGAAGAATTTGAGAAAGAGGAAGAAGATTCGATCAAACCAATCGTATTCGTTATTACCGTTCAAATCTGTTCAAGTACAACCGTCTAACTACCAACCAACCAAAGTAAATCTTTACAAAACAACCCTTCAACTATCACATTATTACAATTAACCTCCAGACCTTATTAAAATTCTATATTATTACAACATGGTCCCTGTACAATTCCTATTGTAACAATAACCTGTTAGCCAGTAATATCCTTGCAATATTTAGGGCTGTTTAAAAAGCCCGTAGCTCGAGGCTCGCTCGAAGTTCGTTTGAAAAAAGCTCGGCTCGAAGTCAGCTCGTTTTTAAACGAGCTGGCTCGGCTCGGTTTGTAAACGAGCCGAGCCCGAGCCAAAGTAGGTTCGGTTCATGGCTCGCTCATTAGTAGGCCCGTTGGCTTGCTCGTTTAAATTAAACCCCAAATTATGTGTGTGAGTGTGTGTTTATATACATATATATTCTAATATATCTAAGCATTGTTGTTTAATTAGTAATATGGTTACTTTTTTATCGAAAGAAATAGATTGTTAAGCTACAGTTTTAATTAGAGTAAACTTCCGTTTTGCTCCTTATGGTTTGTTCACTTTAACGGTTTTGCTCCAAACCTTTAAAAATAGCCATTTTGCTCCCTGATGTTTCGGCTCCCCGCCTCTAACTCCATCCAAATTGTTTGTGTTTCCGTTTTGCTCCCCGCAGGGAGCAAACTGGCAACAAAACCAAAACATCAGGGAGTAAAATGGCTATTTTTAAAGGTTTGGGGTAAAACTGTTAAAGTGACCAAACCATAGGGAGCAAAACGGAAGTTTGTGGCTCGATAAAAAACCGTTGTTACTTACCTTGTCATTTTATTTTGATCTCGCCACTTCTGCCATTCCAATCCTTCAATTTATTGGGGTAAAACCGTTAAAGTGACCAAACCACATGAATTAACCAACATCACCCTTGCCTCTATGCCCAATCTCGAAGCCTACTGCCAGAAAATCCGAGAACTTTCCGACCAATTAGTTGCAGTCGATTGCCCTTTCAGTAACACCCAACGGATTCTTCATCTTGATAATGGCCTTCCCCGAGAATACGATACAACCGCATCCATTCTCAATCAGAACTTACCGCCATGGGAACAGGCGGTTGAACAATTGCAAGCATAATCCCGTCGAATCGCAGCAAGAGAAGCACGAAACCTAACTCCCATCGTTGCTGCTGTCACATCCCAACCGGAGAATCGCCGTTCGAACAACCAACCAACCACCGCTTTCAAACAGAGACAACCACCGCTGCCAGGGGAACAACCACCGTGACCAGAACAGAGGAAATCGTTCCTCTAATCGAGGTTCAAGAAACTCTCAACAATAGCCCTATCAGGCCTATCCCCCTGATGTCCCGCATTGGGCTCCTCAGCAGGCCTACGGCCCATTTTGGTCACCCCCTCCATGCCCTTTTCCAACCCAATTGGGCTCCTCAGCAGTGGGGCTCTCGGCCCAGTTCCAGACCCAGCAGCAACAACTCACAAGGCCCCTCCAATAACCATCAAGCACAGGCCCACTTGGCTGGGGTTGATCCACTGGAACCCACCAGCTTAGCAAATGCGGTTCAGGCACTTTCATTGGACTCCGGGTCTCGCAACAACGAACAATGGCATTTCGAGACAGGTGCATCATCTTACATTACTTTTGATCCTCATAAATTAGATACTTTTTCCACTTATTCTGTCCATATTTGTAGGCAATGGTCACAAACTTCCAGTTAATGGGATCAGGATCTTCCACAATTCCTACATCCACTAAACCCTTACACCTAAAATCCGTTTTGTTTAACCCTAATATCATTAAAAACCTTGTTTCTATGCGAGAATTTAATGTTCATAACAATACTTCCATTGAATTTGACCCCTTTGGTTTCTCTGTGAAGGATTTCACGGATGGCACTATCCTAAGTCGTCACAACAGTACCAGTGATCTCTATTCGCTCACTCCCAATGCTTCCGTGACAGTTTGTCTTGCTTCAGTAAAAGATTCTCCTTTTCGGCATCACCGACTTAGACATCCGGGCCAACCCGTTATGGAGTTTCTCAATTCGAAGCATTTTATTTCTTACAATAAACCAAAATTACCTTTTATTTGTTAGTCTTGTCAATTGTCCAAACATAAACGGTTGCCATTTTTCGATTCTACCACTCAGCCCAACACCGGCCATTCTCATAGTCCAGCCCTGTTACACCCTTAATTCTATACTAGTATTAACTATCTATTTCATATCAAAAGCCATCAAAATGTACATAAGTTTCGAAACCTTTACTAATTAGCCTACTAAGAACAAAAGTAGAACGTAATATTGTTGTTAAAACTTTGGTTACAACAAAAGAAACATTGTTAAACAAGTTTAACATAGCGGAAGCTTTGAAGTGGAGTGTTCGGTTCATCTATCTTGTCGCTTGATCGCCATCCATGACTTCTAGTTACCTAAGAATCAACAATTAGATCGTTAGTTCTTGATGTTTAAGAATGATAAGGTTTTAAAGCTTAACACCCATTTAAAAAGAATAAGAATATAATAGTGTTCCAGGCTCCACCGTAAATTACGGTACCACCGTAATTTACGGTGAGTGCTGGAAATTCCTGGTTACACCGTAACACAGGAGAGAACCACCATAAATCAAAAACCCTCTACCGTAAATTACGGTGACACCGTAATTTACGGTAGCACCTGGGAATTTATGCTTTTGTTTGGTTTGAGCATTTCAACCAAAATTCCAACTTTCGGTTTTCAACATCCTGCATTATCAAGTAGTAAAGGTCTAATATTTCTAGTACATCATACTATAGCCGCTACATACATCAATTTATCATGTACGGAATATGGATCATGTTTACTTGATTGTTTGACCCGTTTGGCTTGCCTACGGAAATTCCTTCCTTCTTGGCAACTACCAACGAGCTAAATTCGTCATTCATGCTAGTATTCAAATATGACAACGCCTTCGCTCCAATCAAATTTAACTAGAAACTTGATGAACAACTACAACGATCTAAATTTACATAATGTAACGAGACATGTTACATACCTTTCAAAGCGAGCCCTTCAAACGAGCGTCCACACCGGTTTGTCCACTAGATGCCCCGGCTTCTTTTCCTAAAGAGTTCAAGCACTTTATGTTTAGAACTCCATGTTTTACTCACATAACGCACGTTCGTGATACTTCGTATTTATGCGTTTAAACTTTACAATTCAGTTTTCTTTTAAAACCTTCTTTGAGGCATTTCAACGAACATTATGAAGGCAGAATTTCTATTTCATTAGTTTTTATGTTTATAAGTTGCTAACTAGCCAACTTATCTTCAATTAAGCTATCACATGCCATGTAAACATCACCTCTTTCCTGAAACTATCTTCTAAGGTCAATTTTACTAGAATAACCTCTATGAACCCTAGAAATCATCATCACCTTATAAAACCCACAACCCACCTTCAAGGTGTTCATGGAGTTTTCTGAATTTAGTCATGAATTCACATGTAATTGGTTGAATTTAACTTCTAAACACCAAATTGATTCTAAATTAACCAAATAACACTCATGCAACATCAAATTTCCAGATTTCACAATATCATAAGAATTTCAAGCAAAGAATTAACACAAGTTTTTACATACCTTGGAATCCTCTCGTGATGAGGATCACCAATCTATGTTTAGATTTTGTTTTTGATCAGATTTGAGCCTTCAATTTGATGTTTTAGTGAGTTTAGGGTTTTGGATTGGGGGTGTCGCCCCCTTCTGCTCTCTTGATCGACCAACACTCCAAAATTTGGAGTGTTTGGTTACTAATTGTTAATTAGTTTCAATTTTTGACAATTCCAGCCCCTCAACTTTGTTCCACACTTTATTTAATGGGTTTTAACCTTTTATGAGTTATTTCTAGTCTATCAACTAACTAGGTTAAAGGTTCCTAGTTAGTAAATTCCCGTTTATTAATATTTTATAATTTTAACATAAAGTTTTATATTTTCGGGGTGTTACAAGTCCACCCCCCTAAAAAGGGGTTTCGTCCCCGAAACCGAATTTACATACCAAATAATGTAGGGTGGAGTCGCCGCATTTCTTCCTCGGACTCCCATGTGGTGTCTGACCCTTTTCTGTGCTCCCATTTGACTTTGACTTGACTTAATATCTTGTTCCTCAAACTTTTCTCCTTACGATCTAAAATCGCAATTGGTTTTACCGCATAGTTGAGGCTGTTATCCACCTCGATGTCATCGTAGTGGACATGAGCAGTTTCTTCGGCCAAACATTTTCGAAGATGTGATACGTGGAATGTACTATGAATTCCGCTCAACTCTTCAGGTAATTCAAGTCGATAAGCCACTTTACCGACCCGTTCAGTGATTCTAAAAGGCCCAATAAATCTCGGGCTTAACTTTCCCCTTTTTCTGAATCTGATGATACCCTTCCATGGGGAAACCTTTAGCATGACCATATCGCCAACCTGAAACTCAATTGGCCTTTTTCTTTTATCTGCGTATGCCTTTTGCCGGTCTTGAGCCGCTTTCAAGTGTGCCCGAACTATATCAATTTTAGCGTTTGTAGCTCGGATTATATCGGTTGGCGCTAGCCCCCGCGGACCCACTTCTCCCCAACAAACCGGGGTCCGACACTTTCTGCCATATAATAGCTCATACGGGGCCATTTTAATGCTCGCGTGATAGCTATTGTTATATGCGAATTCGACCAAAGGTAAATGAACATCCCAACTACCCCCAAAGTCGATAATGCAAGCCCGTAGCATATCACCCAATGTCTGTATTGTTCTTTCGCTCTGCCCATCCGTTTGTGGATGGTAAGCAGTGCTAAGGAACAATTTAGTTCCCATCTGTTCTTGGAATTCACGCCAGAATTTTGAAGTAAACCGGGTATCTCTGTCTGACACAATGGATATCGGTACTCCATGTCTTGCTATGATCTCGTTGGTGTAAACCTCCGACATTTTCTCCGAAGTATAAGTCTCACGAATGGGAATAAAGTGAGCGCTTTTGGTTAACCTATCCACTACTACCCAAATAGCATCAAAACCACGACTTGTTTTAGGCAGTTTGGTCAATAGGTCCATCGTAATTTGCTCCCATTTCCAAACCGGAATTTCTAACGGTTGAAGTTTACCATATGGTTTTTGGTGTTCAGCCTTGACTTGTAGGCACGTCAAACACTTCTCCACGTACTTCACCGTATCCCGCTTCATTCCGGGCCACCAATAGTTTTGCTTCAAGTCGTGATACATCTTGGTCGCTCCCGGGTGAATGGAATAACGGGATTTATGAGCTTCATCGAGTAGAAGCTTTTTAACCCCACATGTGTTAGGGACCCATATTCTATTAAAGCGAGTCTTCAGGCCGTGACTGCCCACCTCTAGGTCCTTAACTTGGCCGATAATTCTTTCCTTTTTCCAGTTTTCTGTCTTTACAGCTTCATCTTGTGCTTCTCGAATTTGTTCAAGCAAGCTCGAAGTCACAACCAGTTGCATTGATCGTACCCGTATTGGGGTATAATCCGATTTACGGCTTAGCGCATCGGCCACTACATTAGCCTTTCCCGGGTGATATCGTATTTCACAATCGTAATCCTTCACCGTTTCTAGCCACCTCCTTTGTCGCATATTCAACTCCTTCTGATCGAAGAAGTATTTCAAACTCTTGTGGTCTGTGAATATGGTGCACTTTACTCCGTACAAGTAGTGCCTCCATATTTTTAATGCAAACACTACCGCCGCCAACTCGAGGTCGTGCGTAGGATATTTCTGTTCGTGTACCTTTAATTGCCTCGAGGCATAGGCTATAACCTTGCCCCGTTGCATCAATACACATCCGAGTCCCGATAGTGAAGCATCCGAATAAACCTCCATGTCTTCAACCCCGTCCGGTAGTGTTAGTACCGGAGCTTGAGTTAACTTTTCTTTTAACGTTTGAAACGCTTTCTCTTGTTCAACACCCCAGATGAATCTTTCTGTCTTTCGGGTCAGCTTGGTTAGTGGCGACGCGATCTTGGAGAAGTCTTGAATAAATCTCCTATAGTATCCCGCAAGTCCCAAAAAGCTTCTAATTTCAGAAGGGTTCTTTGGGGAATTCCATTTTGACACCGCCTCAATCTTTGACGGATCCACCAGTACTCCGTCAGCACTTATAATGTGGCCAAGAAATTGTACCTCTCGTAACCAAAAGGCACATTTAGAGAATTTTGCGTATAGCTTCTCTCGTCTAAGGGCCTCTAACACTTCTTGTAGGTGATGTGCGTGTTCAGCTTCACTTTTCGAATATACCAATATGTCATCGATAAACACGATGACCGACTTATCCAGCATCGGTTTGCAAACCCGGTTCATGAGGTCCATGAAAGCCGCGGGCGCGTTTGTTAGTCCGAATGACATTACAAGGAATTCGTAATGTCCGTATCTCGTGCGGAAAGCCGTCTTTGGCACATCTTCTTCTTTGACCCTTAATTGGTGATACCCCGATCTAAGATCAATTTTGGAAAACCAATTCGCACCTTGTAGTTGGTCGAATAAATCGTCTATTCTCGGGAGCGGGTATCGATTCTTTACCGTGAGTTTGTTTAACTCCCGGTAATCGATACACATGCGCATACTCCCGTCTTTCTTTCTCACGAACAATACCGGTGCGCCCCAAGGAGACACACTCGGCCTTATGAATCCCTTGTCAAGCAGGTCTTGGATTTGGGACATCAATTCTTGCAATTCTGACGGCGCAAGTCGATACGGGGCTTTTGCTACGGGTTTCGCGCCCGGAATCAATTCGATCCCGAACTCTACTTCCCGTTCGGGCGGTATTCCCGGCAAATCTTCCGGAAAAACATCTTCATAATCTCGTACTACCGGTACATCTCCAATCTTTCGTGATTCTTTTTCGGGTTCATTTGCGTATATCATAAATGCTTTGCATCCTTGCTTCATTAGCTTGTGAGCTTTCAACATTGAGCATACAATGGGATTGCCTCCTTTTTCACCATAGATGGTGACGTGTTTCCCGCTCGGAGATGTCAGTTTTATCTCTTTACGGAAACACACGACTTTTGCGTGGTGTCGAGATAGCCAATCCATCCCAACGACGACTTGAAATTCTCCCATTGACATCGGGATTAGATTTATCAAATATTCTTCATCGTCAATGCTCAGTTTGCAATTTTCACATACATCGCAAACAATAAAACTTTTATTATTACCTATCTCTACTTCTAAGGGCACAGGTAATTTAGTTAGAATAAATGAAGGATGTCGAATAAATCCATATGAAACAAAGGATTTATTCGCACCCGTATCAAATAACACACGTGCAGGAATCGAGTTTACAGTAAATATACCTGAGACCACGTCAGGTTCAATCTTTGCTTCAGCGGCTGTTAGTTGAAAAGACCTCGCCTTTGCTTTGGGGGCTTCACCTTTCTGTTCCTGCCCACCCTTATTTTCAACCAACTCCGGGCACTCTGCTTTCTTATGACCCGTTCGGTAACAATTGTAACAAACCGTTACCTTCTCCGGGCATGATAAGGCTATATGTCCCGTTTTCTTGCATATAGGACAAGGCTTATCCTTGTAATGACATTCGCCTTTATGGCCCTTCCCGCAAATTTTGCAACCCGGTGACCCGCCTTTCGTATCAGACTTCTTTGAGCTCTCACTCGTTCGTGCCTTTTTGGTAGGGCTGGGATTTACATCAGGTGCCCTCCGTTCACCCCTTTCGATACTCTTTTTCAGCTCTATTTCCCTTTCCCGAGCAGCGTTTATAATCTCGGTAAGGGTCTCGTATTTAGAAGGGGTGATAAACTCTCTATACTCGGCACTCAACATGTTATGATAATAATATATCCTTTGTTCTTCGTTTGTTACAAGATCATCACAAAACTTCATTTTATCCATAAACGTTGCCGTGATCTTGTCTATGGTCTCGTTTTTGTGCCTGAGCTGCATGAATTCTTGCTTGATTTTATTCATAACCGCTTTGGGGCTATGATGCTTCAGAAATGGCGTCTTGAATTCATCCCAAGTCATGATCTTAACAGCCTCAGCACCGATCTCTCTCTTCTTGTTATCCCACCAATCTTTTGCTTGATTTCTTAGTTGACCCGTACCATAGGCCACATAGTCATTTACATCACAATGGGTTCTCTCGAATACCCCTTCGATGTCACTTAGCCATCTTTGGCACACTATTGGGTCAACCTCCCCATTGTATACCGGTGGTTTGCAAGCCATGAATTCCTTGTATGAGCAAGGTTTTCTCCCTCCATGTTTTTCCTTTTCAAGTTTTGAGTCGTCTTCTAATTTCTTGATTCTATCTTCTACCATTGATAGAACTGTATTTTGAATTCTATCAATGAAGCCTGCCAGACTGTTTTCGATTGCCTTTCCAACCTCTTCGGCAATCGCCTCTCTGACTTGTTCGGTGACTCTTGGCACCGCATCATCGTTACCTTTATCAGCCATCTTCGTTTCTGAAATGTTTACACAAGTTGTTAAAACATTCCATTTATAACACATGCTGTTCTTGTTTGATTCTATCAAGTTCATAACTTGATTTAGTTATTCTTGTTGTTGATTCAATCAAGTTCACAACTTGATTTGATTGTTCTTGCTGTTGATTCAATCAAGTTCACAACTTGATTTGATTGTTCTTGCTGTTGATTCAATCAAGTTCACAACTTGATTTGATCGTTCTTGCTGTTAATTGAGCTTACTTGCTCATTTCATGCATGTGAATTCATTTCTCATTCTTTACATAATATAAGGTTTATTAACTGAAATTAGTTCTTACCGGATGGTCGATCAAGCTTGAACCGAACACTTATTGACAACCGAGGCTCTGATTACCAACTTGTTACACCCTTAATTCTATACTAGTATTAACTATCTATTTCATATCAAAAGCCATCAAAATGTACATAAGTTTCGAAACCTTTACTAATTAGCCTACTAAGAACAAAAGTAGAACGTAATATTGTTGTTAAAACTTTGGTTACAACAAAAGAAACATTGTTAAACAAGTTTAACATAGCGGAAGCTTTGAAGTGGAGTGTTCGGTTCATCTATCTTGTCGCTTGATCGCCATCCATGACTTCTAGTTACCTAAGAATCAACAATTAGATCGTTAGTTCTTGATGTTTAAGAATGATAAGGTTTTAAAGCTTAACACCCATTTAAAAAGAATAAGAATATAATAGTGTTCCAGGCTCCACCGTAAATTACGGTACCACCGTAATTTACGGTGAGTGCTGGAAATTCCTGGTTACACCGTAACACAGGAGAGAACCACCATAAATCAAAAACCCTCTACCGTAAATTACGGTGACACCGTAATTTACGGTAGCACCTGGGAATTTATGCTTTTGTTTGGTTTGAGCATTTCAACCAAAATTCCAACTTTCGGTTTTCAACATCCTGCATTATCAAGTAGTAAAGGTCTAATATTTCTAGTACATCATACTATAGCCGCTACATACATCAATTTATCATGTACGGAATATGGATCATGTTTACTTGATTGTTTGACCCGTTTGGCTTGCCTACGGAAATTCCTTCCTTCTTGGCAACTACCAACGAGCTAAATTCGTCATTCATGCTAGTATTCAAATATGACAACGCCTTCGCTCCAATCAAATTTAACTAGAAACTTGATGAACAACTACAACGATCTAAATTTACATAATGTAACGAGACATGTTACATACCTTTCAAAGCGAGCCCTTCAAACGAGCGTCCACACCGGTTTGTCCACTAGATGCCCCGGCTTCTTTTCCTAAAGAGTTCAAGCACTTTATGTTTAGAACTCCATGTTTTACTCACATAACGCACGTTCGTGATACTTCGTATTTATGCGTTTAAACTTTACAATTCAGTTTTCTTTTAAAACCTTCTTTGAGGCATTTCAACGAACATTATGAAGGCAGAATTTCTATTTCATTAGTTTTTATGTTTATAAGTTGCTAACTAGCCAACTTATCTTCAATTAAGCTATCACATGCCATGTAAACATCACCTCTTTCCTGAAACTATCTTCTAAGGTCAATTTTACTAGAATAACCTCTAAGAACCCTAGAAATCATCATCACCTTATAAAACCCACAACCCACCTTCAAGGTGTTCATGGAGTTTTCTGAATTTAGTCATGAATTCACATGTAATTGGTTGAATTTAACTTCTAAACACCAAATTGATTCTAAATTAACCAAATAACACTCATGCAACATCAAATTTCCAGATTTCACAATATCATAAGAATTTCAAGCAAAGAATTAACACAAGTTTTTACATACCTTGGAATCCTCTCGTGATGAGGATCACCAATCTATGTTTAGATTTTGTTTTTGATCAGATTTGAGCCTTCAATTTGATGTTTTAGTGAGTTTAGGGTTTTGGATTGGGGGTGTCGCCCCCTTCTGCTCTCTTGATCGACCAACACTCCAAAATTTGGAGTGTTTGGTTACTAATTGTTAATTAGTTTCAATTTTTGACAATTCCAGCCCCTCAACTTTGTTCCACACTTTATTTAATGGGTTTTAACCTTTTATGAGTTATTTCTAGTCTATCAACTAACTAGGTTAAAGGTTCCTAGTTAGTAAATTCCCGTTTATTAATATTTTATAATTTTAACATAAAGTTTTATATTTTCGGGGTGTTACAAGCCCTTTCCATCAGTCCGCAAAACACCAATCCTTTCCCTAACAGCCCACTCGGCCCAAACCCACCTCCCATCAACCCGATACCATCCCCTCTCCCAAATCCGACAAATATTAACCCACAATCACCTCACCCGCAGCCGCAACACTCCACCCACTCCATGCAAACCCGATCCAAATCGGGTATCCATAAACCTCGCCAACCTCTATCTCTTAATACTGAAACCTCTCCTACCATTTCACCACTGCCCAAATCTCACCTTTCTGCTCTCACCGACCCTAACTGGAAGGATGCCATGGTTAACGAATATAAAGCTCTATTAGAAAATAACACATGGGAATTAGTACCTAGACCGAGTAATGCACCTGTTATCCATTGCATGTGGTTATTTAAGCACAAATTTCATGCTGATGGAAATTTGGAACGACATATGGTTCGCCTTGTGGTCAATGGCAAAAGTCAAACTGTTGGTATCGACTGTGATGACACTTTCAGTCCTGTCGTAAAATCTACTACGATCCGCACTGTTCTTAGCTTAAATGTGTCCAAAGCCTAGCCTATTCATCATCAACTGGATGTTAAAAATGCCTTTTTGCATGGGCATCTTAAAAAATCTGTCTACATGTCTTAACCACCAGGGTTCACGTCTTCTTAAGATCCTGAACATGTATGTAAGCTTCAGAAATATCTCTACGGCTTGAAACAAGCCCCACGGGCCTGGCACCAATGTTTTGCAGGGTTTATATCTAGATGTGGTTTCAAAAGCAGTGTATGTGACACCTCTTTATTCGTCTATCGCAAGGGTGATCAAATGGCCTACCTTCTTTTATATGTGGACGATCATCCTCACCGCTTCAAGTGACTCTCTTCTCAAAAGCATCATTAAGTCACTATCCACCGAGTTCAACATTACCGATCTTGGTCAACTACACCATTTTCTCGGCATCGTCATCCACAAACAACAAGATGGGATTTTTTGTCACAATCCACATATGCAGCTGACATTCTATCCCGTGCCAATATGTCCACCTGTAACCCAGTCAGCACCCCAGTTGAGGTCAGCTCCAAACTCAGCGCCACACACGGCACTCCTTTTTCAGATGGTTCTTTATACAGGAGTTTGGCTGGCGCGCTACAGTACCTTACCATCACACGACCGGACATCTCCTATGCAGTTCAACAAGTATGTCTCTTCATGCATGCCCCTCGCGAGCCTCACTTTCAGTTGTTGAAACGCATCCTCCGGTACATCAAGGGAACTCTCTCTCAGGGTCTACACATCACACCTTCCTCGTCCGTTAAGCTGACCGCCTACTCGGATGCAGATTTAGGGGGGTGCCCTGACTCCCGACGTTCGACCTCTGGCTACTGCGTTTATCTTGGCGACAACCTAATTTCTTGGTCATCTAAATGCCAATCCACTATCTCCAGGTCTAGTGCCGAAGCCGAATATCGAGGGGTAACCAACACGGTAGCCGAAACTTGCTGGATACGGAACCTATTGCTTGAACTCCATGTACCGGTCCGACATGCCACCATTATCTACTGTGATAACATCTCTACCGTATATTTAGCTGAAAACCCAGTACAACATCAACACACCAAACATGTCGAATTAGATATCCACTTTGTGCGAGAGAAAGTCAGACTTGGTGACATCAAAGTTCTCCATGTGCCGTCTGATTATCAATATGCAGACATTTTCACCAATGGCTTACCTAAACACCTATTTCAACGTTTTCGGTCCAGTTTATGCCTTCGCCCTTCTTCGGCTCAAACTGCGGGGGACTGTTAGCCAGTAATATCCTTGTGATATTATTGGCATGTATCTTCTCAATATTGTATACCGATATTTTAGTTAGTATTGATTGTTATTTCCGTGTATAGTTCTTGATTAGTCTCTCAATCTTGTATTATATAATATGTATCATTTGTTAATGGAAATCAAGGAAATACAACATTTTACATAACCTACAAAATGGTTCATTTCTAAAAAATGGTTCCGAATCAAACCATATTATAATTAGGTGATATTGTTATTTCAATCCGCGTTTTTACCATGGGAATCTGTTAAAACTCACAAAGCCTACCAATACTTTGCTAACCGTGGAGACACATGAATGGCAACTTACACCAGGCAAATGACTTGAATATATTGTTTTGGGAGTCAAGACATCCCAATAAAAGTATACAATTTTCACCTAACCGATCTTAGAATACAAAATATCCAAACCAGACAAGCAATCCGGATCAGACGATACGATTTTGTCCAAATACCGAGCACCTCACTCAAAAGATACCAACATGTATTTTTAACTTACTTTCCATGAAAGTTTCATGTATGACCCAAATTCCTACTACTTTTTATCGTCGTTGAGTGTTTAATCTCAGGTAGCCCATGAATTCAAAGTCAATGTGTGGCGCCTTTAAATCCCCAAAATAGTTGAGATTTATGCACTAGTAAACAAAGGAGTACCACAGATGACCGCTATTGGAAGTATGCCATTAGTAAAGGTGGTTACTGACGGAATAAGTGCTGTTGGAAAAATGGCCGAGGGACATCTCCTTTGTGAAAAGTTTTGGATGGAATTTAGTAAGTGATCACCGGTGGTTTTAATAGACAATATATTTGTAGATATAATTCTGTATTTATTATTGTTTCTTTATCACTATAATATTCCCTTATTTACGGGATTGTAATTATCTATATAATGGAAACCCCAAGAGGGAGAGGATCAAGGATCCATTTGTTTCATGATATCAAGAGACCAGGAACCCTAATCCCCCAATTTTTTTCTCCTCCCTCCCTCTTATCGGCGGCTGGATTTTCTTCTAAATAGCCGACCACCAATTTGTTTCCCCTTGCTTTTCCCCTCATCCTCGCAGCTACATTCCTCCTCACCATGGACACGAAACTGCACCCCACCGTCACCGTGTCCAGTATTACCAACCTCATCCCCATCAAACTCGAGATGGACACCGGTCACTGGCCCTCTTGGTCCGAACTGTTCAAAACCACCTGCAAAGCCTACCAAGTTCACGATCACCTTCTCCTTCGCCCACTACCCGCTACCCCTGCTCCCGCGGATAAAGACAAAACGTCAGACTCCTCTGCTGCCGCCGACGCCGCCTCGGAAAGACTTGATTCCATTGTTCTTCAATGGATATATGGTGCAATTTCTCAGGACTTTATCCACACCATTGTTGAACCCGGCAAGAACCGCACCGCCCTTCAAGCATGGACCACTCTTGAAAATCTTTTTCAAGACAACAAGAGTACCCGTGCTCTCCACCTGCGCCACCGCTTTACAAACACCCGTCTTAAGAATTTTCAAAGCGTCTCCGCTTACTGCCAAGAACTCAAAATCCTCTCCGATCAATTGGCTAGTGTCGGCCATCCAGTTGACAATGATGGACTCGTCCTGCAACTTATTGCAGGACTAACTTAACAATATGAGAGCATTGGCACCATACTTCAAGGACAGGAACCCATACCACCGTTTTATACGGCTTGATCAAAACACTGCATGGTTGAGTCACGTAAAACGGAATAGGCCCTCCGTGCATCTAAGACAACTAGCACGACCCTCAACACCTCTACTTGCCCCACCTTATCCCCACAGATCACCAAGCCCACCTATGACCGTTCCCAAGGGCGAGGTCGATCCCACGGTCACGGCCGTGGACGAGGCAGACAGACATGGGGATGCGGACAACCTGGTTACAACTCCTGGTCCCATCCCTTCCAACCCTACTGGCCACCGCCCTACGGCCCTTGGCCCAACCTGCCTAATTAGCCAACATACCTGAACTATTGGGCCTCTCCCCCTTGCCCCTACCCTACTTCAAACTCTCGGCCCACAAATAGTTCGAATGGAGCAGGAATCCTTGGGTTGCGACCAGGCCATGCTCACCATACCGCCTACACACCCACTGACATTGGTCAAGCACTTCAGGCTATGGCTCTAACTCCGCCACAGGAACCAACCGGTTACATGGACACCGGTGCCACAGGTAATATGTTTAATACCTCTGTTTATTTTGATTCTTTTTCTAATAATAGCATGGGACAACAAATATTTGTTGGGGATGGCTCAACCATCCCGGTTCTTGGACATGGAAACCAAACACTTCCACCACCCTTCCCCCACTTGTTCTTAAAAACGTCCTTTATGCACCCAAATTACTTAAAAACTTAATTTCAGTTCGTCGGTTCACAACCGACAATTCTGTTTCTATCGAATTTGGCCCTTTTGGTTTTCTTGTGAAGGACTACAAGAGCCAGATCCCTATCCTCCGATGCAACAACGGTGATCTATACCCACTTGTGCTCGGGCCCGGAACCACCACTTTTCCCTCCACCTTTACTGCTATCACTTCCAGCCTATGGCACCAACGTCTTGGACATCCTGGACGAGCACCTTTACATTCATTAAAGTCATCTAGTTACATTAATTTTCCAAGTTTAAATAAAGACCTTTGTCAATCTTGTGTACTTGGTAAAAGTATTAGACTACCATTTGCTAGTTCTGATACTCGTGTCTTCTTTCCTTTTGATCTTATTCATAGTGATTTATGGACTTCTCCTATTTTGAGTTCTAATGGTCATTGATATTACATATTATTTGTTGACGAAGTTACTAATTTTTTATGGACCTACCCCTTGTCGAACAAATCACAAGTCTACACAATTTTTTTTATCAATTTCATAAACAAATTACAACTCAATTTGAACGACCCATTAAAACTTTCTAATGTGATAACGGCCCCGAATACATAAATACATCCTTTCAAACCTTCTTTTCCTCCCATGGCATCCTTTTTAGACGCTCATGTCCACACACTTCATCTCAAAACGGTAAAGCGGAACGTATGATTAGAACTATCAATAATATGGTCCGCACCATCCTCACCCATGCCTCACTACCCAACACCTTTTGGCATCATGCCCTTGAAACCGCCACTTACATCCTAAACATTTTACCCGTCAAACACCTTCAAAATCAAACACCCACCGAACTCCTATACCGACGCACACCATCCTATGAACACTTGCGTGTCTTCGGGTGCCTCTGTTATCCCTTGACCCCCACCACCACCATCCATAAACTCGACCCAGATCCACACCTTGTGTCTTCTTGGGTTACCCGTCCATCCACCGCGGTTACAAATGCTTTAATCTTAAAACCAAACAACTTATTATATCTCGGCACGTGGCATTTGACGAGACAACCTTCCAAGGATTAATTCGTTTTGCATGTGGCATGTGGCGTTCGCACTCAATCTCCATTTGGACGGCGATCAAGGATCCATTTGTTTCAGGTTTACTATACCAACGGATCACTGTAACTTATCTAAGGTCGTTCAAAGTGACCAGTTCGACAGATTACCATCGGAATCATAGCGATGGCATACATCAAGGATAAATTCAATTGGGCCCTCAGGCCGTCAGGTGAGGGCCTTTTACTACTATGGTTTGGTATATGCATTAATGTAGTGATTATAAAAGGTGTAAATCAAGATTTCATCAATCAATATCTTTCGATTCTTGATTGTGATTGTTTAAAGTAGATCGGGAGAATTGAAGTTTGATGTGCAAAGTTGTCTGTAGGGTCTTGCTATGGTAATGCACAAGAATTACAAAGCACTAGCTGTGTTTGAGATGCTGAATAACGCATTGGAGATTGCCCGTCAAAGAAAGAAAGTCATAGACGAGAGAGATATATGAATATTAATCGAACAGATGCATGTCATTAATGTGGTACTTCAAACTTTTAACTTAAACCCATTGTTATTTATACTTTGGTTGTTTGTTTAAGGGTATAATTGTTGACCTATATTGACATTAGACCATGCGTAGTCGTTTGATGAATAATACCCCCACCCTGGGGCGTTTTCTGCCATGTGGCAGTCCAGTCAGCATGGGGGCATTATTGGGCGTTATTGCAAAAGTGGCATAGTGGGAATAATGCCCAATAACGCCCCTTCCAATCATTACACGATTATTTTTTTAATTAAAAACTTAAAATACTGCATTAAATTAAAAAAATACAATACTAGAAATAAAAAAATAAAAACCGACTAAATTAAAAAAAATACATTAGTTTTCGTCTTCGCTTTCTTCATCCTTGCCAACTTCGTCTTCCTCGTCCTTCGTTTTTCTTCACCCTCAGGTGGGATACCGAACCGAACATGCGTGTTGTACCAAATCAACCGTTAACGCGGAATGGTATGGTTCGTAAAGCAATTCTCGTGCATTATTCACTCTTTCTTCCATTGACGCCTGTGGATGCTCCTCCTGAACGGCTTCCGGTACATAATTCTGGCATATCGCCTTTCCTTCGTCTTCCAAAATCATGTTGTGCATGATTATACAAGCGTACATAGCATCTCTCATTTTTTGCTTGGTCCATGCACGACAAGGATTTCTCAAATACTGCCATCGTTGTTTTAGAACCCCAAAGCATGTCTCAATGTCTTTTTGTGAAGACTCTTGAAACTTTTTAAAGTGTGCTCTATTTTCATCGATAGGATCACTAAACGTCTTCACGACAGTCGAATACCTAGGATAAATTCCGTCGCACAAATAATCCATGAGGGTAGTAGTTTCCGTTTGCGTAAAAAGACGCTTTTGGAGCTCTGTCAGAAATCCAGTCATCTAACAACGGAGATTGTTCAAAAACATTTATATCATTGCATGACCTGACCACGCCAAAGTAAGCCGACCAAACCCAAAGGTCCTGTGAGGCAACCGCGTGAAGAATAACAGTAGGTCCTTTTTGGTCACCCCGTGTGTGTTGACCTCGCCATGCAGTCAGACAGTTATCCCAACCCCAATGCATGCAATCAAAGCTCCCGATCATACCAGGCAAACCATGCTCAACCGAATGTACCTCGTAGATCTTTTGAAGGTCGTCCCATGTGGGCGTTCTAAGATAACGCGCACCATACAAATCAATAATACCTTTATAGAAAAAAACGTATACAAACATAAGCTTAAAAAACACTTGTAAACATTATAGTAAAGTATAGGAATTGTACTGCGACAAAAATGCTCCAATGTGTCTCGCGTTGTTTTCTCGGCCATTTTTAAATACTCGTCGTTGATGTCGGTTGTGTTTCCGTAAGCAAGGACTCATAGCGCCGACGTACACTTTTGAATACCGGTAAATCCAAGTGTCCCTTTTGCATCCGCTTTTTGTTTAAAATAATCGTAGTTGGTTTCCAAGTCGTCGACTATGCGTAGAAACGAACGCTTACTCATTCGGAAACGACGCCTAAAAATTTCTGGGTTCGAAAATGTCGGCGCCTCATCAAAATAATCTTTCATCAACCGATCGTGTGTCGCGCGTCGGTCTCGTTCAATATAATCTCTTGTTTTAATTTCAGGTTCGGGCCGACGACAATGCTTCACATATCTCACCGCTAGTTGACAAGCACTCGTAACCGCTTTTTGCTCGACCTCCTCATTGGTGGATTCATCACCATCCGCAAAAAAAACTCTTTGTAGTAAAAATTCACCATGGAAGAGGAACTAGGGGAATCCATATTTTTATAAAATGGTAGTATTTGTATGAGAGTTTTGGTGTGTAAAATTGAAGAAGTTTGTGTATATATATATATATATATATATATATATATAGGGGGAGGTTCATTTGAGAAGAATCTTCTTGCAAGAAGAAAAATAAATTAATGTAGGCCTTATATTTTTTTAATCAATGGTTGTGAATCAACATATAATTTTTGTTTACTTTTAATTAATGTTTTAATTAATAAGGGTAGGATAGACATTTTGATGTAAAATACTAATAAATATTAAAAGGGTTATTCAAGTCTTATCAGTGTCACCATAATTTTCTCCTTCACTACCATTAATTTGTTGGTCCTACACCAATTTTATTAGAAGTGACCAAATTATTTAAAAGTGTTGGGGTCCTACACATATTTTATTATGAGTCGCAAAATTATTTAAAAGTGTTGGAATCCTATGCATTATGTACCTTACACCAAAACATTGTTTTTATTGTGTATGAAGCATTGTTTTTATGGTGTAGGAAACGTTGAATATGTAGGATCATGTGCATGATTGTTTTTATTGTGTAAGGTGAAAAACTATTTTATAGGATGACTCAATTAATGATTAGGGTTCATTAATTTTAATAGAAAAAAAAAGAATATACTCATTAAATGATTTATTCAAATTACCTTTATGTGTCGCAAATTTATGAAAAATGTTGTGGTCCTACACATTCTGTTGCCTACACCCAAACATTTTTTTATGGTGTAGGAAATGTTGTGTTTATGGTGTAAAAAAAGTTGAATATGTAGGATCATGTGCATAATTGTTTTTATTGTGTAAGATGCACATTTTTTTAATAGGATAGACTCATTAAATGACTAGACATTCATTAATTTGAATAACAAAAATAAAGGATAGACTCATTAAATGATTTGTTCAAATTACCTTTGTACCCTTTATTCTTTTTATTCTTAATTTGTAATTTCTTCTCATTTGAACTCTCCACTATATATATATATATATATATATATATATATATATATATATATATATATATATATATATATATATATATATATATACTAGTTTAAGATCCCGCGAGTTTCGCGGGTTGCTTAACACAAACATATAATATCTACTTGCATTGAGATGAACTTTGTAATGAAAGAATTTTTCAATATAAACGTATAATGATATTGAAATAAAAATTATATATAAATGAGTAGCAGGAGCCCACTATCAAAAGGCCGCCCGAAGGCCCACTACGACAAAATCCGTTTGGATTAGATTCGAACTTGAGCCCTCTTATTATAACGAAGAATATGATATTAATCGATGATGTACCTTACTAAGAATATCATTGCATGTGTTCCTCTCACAACGACTCCTCGTTGTTTGGGCCTTCATACATGTACATCTAAACATCAAAACAGAGGAGTTATATATATTTGCAATAAAAAAATTTAAGAAAAAACATAAAACCCCAAACATAGTGATTAAACTTATCAATTGATTACTCAGGGTTTCTAATAAAATAGAGAATCGCCCCTCCACATTGTATATAACATAAGCTTTAGGGAGAACATGCATTATTAATTATTAAATGTAAATATATCAATACGAAGTATAACATAAGTAGCGTTAACATATAATTATGCATTGATTGTCCAGGTTCATTGAACCCACCTCTTTAAGAACATACCATCTTTATCTACAATCAAATCATGCAGCTAATCAATCCCTAATTACACCAAATCTTTAACCCCATTATTAATTTAAATTTGAAATTTGAATTTAAATTATGAATCACTAATCAAAAGAATCCATGGTACCCACATGGAAAGTCAATCAAATAACCTTTTATACGGATTGAACCCGACCCACTGACATGTTCCATGTTAAGTTCTCATCAAAATCAAGATCAAAATTCTATTTGTGCTAGTGGTGAGGCTCGTGATTAAAATTCTATACGGATTAAACCCGACCCACTAACATGTTCCAACAAACTCGTTATTCAATAAATATTTTTTATTTCACACCATTTGAATTCTAATCTCTAACCCATTACAGAAAAAAAATAATATAATTATCAGTTGTTCCATAACAATATCATAACAGTCAAAGAATATAATACATCATTTGCGACCACCATCCCAACACATCATTTGTTATTGAAATAAATATAAAAGTTACTTTTAAATGTAAAATAACCATTTAAAAGCAAGTGTAAAATTAAAAAAAGGCACCTAGTGATTAAAAAAGACATTGTGCAACTTCTGACTCGTTTAACCTGCTTTTGTTAGTATCTAAATCTAGTTATTTACATGTTTGTAGTTAGGAGACCCGAATTAACCCATACTTTGGCCCATTTGATTTCCTTTGTAGGCACACCTTTCATTAGTTCATTGTAAAACAATCCAATGCTACGAGCGCTAAAGTTCCTAGATTGCAGCCTAACACACGCAAATACGCAATACATCTATTGACATCTTTTAAAACGGATCTGCAACCGGAAAAAAAGCTTTTTTAAAACTCTAGCACTAAGAACCAAACCAAGATGCAAAAAAAGGGTACCAGGCCGAATTTTCTGTTTTCTTGGCTTGGGGCCATTCATTTTGAACACCCCTAAACGAACCATGTAAGTCGGGTTACTATCTAATCCAAACTTCGCCTAACTTTCTTAAGTAGAAATTATGCATAAACATGTCTTAATCACTTTTTAGAAGAATAAAATATTAAACTACAAAAATAGTTTAAAAATATTGCAGAAGATAAAGACGCTTGTTAAATATATAGGCACCTTAATGCGGGTTTGCCACATCTATTCAGGTCTTGAGCCTGCTGATTAGCGGTATACAAAAACCAAATGTGGATTACATGTAGGATACATAAAACATTTAATTAGTGGCTTACCCGTCAGGAAGTGAAGGCTTTCCAACACCTGGTTCACAAATGAGGATAGCGTTGCTCTTAGTTCTACTTGAGAAAATCTAGATGCATCTCCGTATCTCATCATCTTATCCTATGACAGAGCCAACTCCCTTTCCCTTCCCTAGCCATGGCTGTCAAGTGTTTACCATACCTCTTAAATGATTCATACTTCCTTCTAGGATCTGAGGTTCAAATATGGCAAAAAGAAAACCTTGTTAGGATCATATGGGTTAGTTCATCACAAATACCAGCTAACAAAAATATATACATGATCTAACATGAATAAAATGTATTCAACTTCCTCTATTAGTTTTTGCCATAATCTAACGGATTCTATTACATGAATAATGTATCCTGATGGAATCTCTAACGGATTCTATATACATTTGTTTATGATGCAAAAAAGACTTTTCCATCACTTATGCTCCAGAATTCATGCATACGCCACCAATTGCAGTAAAAAATCCAATATATGGAGTGTTGGAAATCATTATAACTAATCCAATTACAACTGTTTTGAACAACATATCCTAAATCAAACCAAAAAATAACCATAAATCATATATATATATTCTAATTAGATCTAATATGACCCTAAATCAGTTGTTTATGAATCATATATATATTTCTTCAAATGACAAACATACCCAAACCTAATCTATCAATCGATAAACATAAATCATATATATTTTTCTTCAAATTAGATCTAATCGAAAACAATACATGACCCTAATCAGTTGTTTAAGCGGAAGTAGCAGTTCGAAATTGTTATAACTTTTCCGATTAGATCAGATTGGACGAAGGATCAGACAATTTTTAAAACAAACGAAAGGAGAAGGCCACCGTGTAAAAATCGTAAATAACACTTGAATAACACACATGTAACAATGGAAGGAGGAACATACCGATCGAAGAAGAAATCGTTCTAGCTGATGAATGCATCAAAGACTAATCGCTAAAAGGGAAGATCGACTTAGATTTAGGGTTCTTGATTTGCAAAATAAGATACAAAGGAAAGCACCAGATGTTATATACCAGAGATCAAGGCATTTAAACCATACAAGTATCACCATCCAAATTAAACCAACATATATCATATCTTGACACAAACAATCATAAAAACAACTAAAGTACAACAATATGTGAGCAGATTAACAGCACAGATGGAGATGCGTTGACTCGTATTGTTGTATAATCGATCAAATAATTCAAAAAGTTCAATACAGATCAATGGATCATATGTAATTCCAACCAACCGAAAGCAAAATTAATCAAATAGGATGATTTAAACTTACCGAAAATCTCCTATTTTTGATCGGATGAAGAAAAGGAATCATCTATTCGAGCCCTAGATCTATTCTAGGGTTTGAAGAAATGACGAAAGAGAAACAACAGAAAGATCGATCGTCTTGGATTAGGATTTGTGATTGGAATTAAGATTGAAAAAAAAACTGATTTCAGAATTATGGAAAGTCCGGATCGTATAAAGGAGCGGATGAAGGGCATGGTGTAATCCCGCTCAAATTCTTTCAATAAGGCTTAATAGAGTGCCAGGTGGCAAATAAGGGTTTAAGATAATGCCAAATGGCCTAAACATGTTTTGTTTTAATATATAGTATAGATATATATATAGGGTAAGGTTCATGCGAGAACCACCTTTATTGCGAGAACCGCGACAACCAAGGTGAACACAACCTAAAATAGCTAAAAAAAAACCTAAACCCCCACCCCTCCCCACCCCCCCCCCCCCAAGCTAAAATGCTAAAAACTAAACCCACAAAAAACCTAAAAAAATCTAAAAAAAATCTATTTTTTTAAATAATTTTTATGTTAAAATCGCTACTTTTAGTAGCAATTTTTTTTTGGCTACTAAAAGTAGCGATTTTTTTATAAAAAATATTAAAAAAAAATTTTTTTGTTTGTTTTTTTAGGCATTTTTGCGGAATAAAGTTTTAAAGCATACAAATTTGGAACCAGGAAATAAAGTTTTAAAGCTTTATTCCGAATCATCTTTAACTAAATTTGTATAAATCCTTTTAAATCTTCATAATCTTCATTCATAACCCGCTATTTGGAAAAATCAAATTAAAGATTTACTTAGCCGGATAAGAAAGAAAGGTATATTTTATTCTAACTGCTAAATTACTTCTAAATATATACAATAATCTCTCCTTAAGCATTTTTAAACATCTGTTTTATAAACATATACATACAACAATCGATTAACTACTATCGAAACTAAATGATTTACACAATCAAAAAGTGTAATAATAAACAATCAAATGAAATGAATCTTTTGTCTACCACAAAATTTCAATCAAAGAATGAATCCAATTTACAAATTGAATTCAATTTACAAGAATCGTATATGACATCTTTTGTCATTGATAGAAACTATACATGTTTCCATTTGCAAAATGGATTTACGAACAAATTTGTAATCAAAATGAATGATTACAAAATACTATGTAAGGCATCTTTTGTCTACAAACTTTGGAAGGCATCTTTTGCCGTAGACAAACTTTGCAATGAAATTGTTGAATTCAATTTACTAGCACATGGTGTACTTAACTTTTAGTACTAAAATCGCTACTTTTAGTAGCCAAAAAAAAAAAAAAAAAGAAATTAAAAATTTTTTTCTACTAAAAGTAGCGATTTTTTTTATAAAAAATAAAATTTTTTTTGTGTGTTTTTTAGCTATTTTTAGGCATTTTTGGTTGTGTTCAAATTGGTTCTCGCGGTTCTCGCAATAAAGGGTGGTTCCTAACGGATCTTTGTCCTATATATATATATTGGTAGGAGGTTAAAAAAGAAAAAAAAAAATACATAAAATCTAGCCGTTACAAGCTAGCCGTTGCAACAAGTCCCATTGGTCAGTCAAATGCCCGTTCAGCGTTATTCAAAAAATGGCAAACACAAAATCAGCCGAGATCACGCCCGAAAACGTCGCGGGAGGCGGAGGAGGGGCGATATGGGGCGTGTTTGGGCTATATTTTTGAAAAATAAACGGCCACTACGGGCGGTCTTATGACTATACTATCTATCGGGGGGGGGGGGGGTGGGTGGGTGGGGGGTGGGTTGGACGATGCTTTGAAAATGAGAATCCTATGGACTTTCGGCCTTATCTTCATCATATAGCTTTAGTTTCATTATCATTTTACAGTACTTTATATATAAAAGTTGTATTTGAGACTAGGCCCATCAGTGGATTGGGTCTTGATCTCGATATCCATTAACATGAACCATCAGATAAAAAGTTTGAGCCATCGATCCAGTAGTAGACATACCCATTTATAGTCACATCAATACACATGTTTGTACTTTGTACAACTATATTCAAAGCCAAAGCCCAACTGAGATATTTTTTAGTCATTGTACATGTTTCTATAGCAAGAGACTGTCCAATTTTGAATTTTAAGATTTTTTGATGGAATCATCTTGTCCTGTAAAGAGTTGCGAAGCTTGAGATTTTTGATCGGGGGGTCGAAAACGTATATACCTAAAAAAATTATAAAACTGGAGGATCGAAAACGTATAAACCTAAAAAATTCTATACGAAAACTACATACCGGACAAAGCTGCGCCCCTGCCTGTAAAGATTGGGAGGAATGTGAAGAAAATACTCTGTGTTTGATTCAGGGGATCATTTATAACCTTCTCGATAAACGGGAAGAAGCGGAAGAACAATTTTTGACATATCGAAGCCTCGTACTCGATGAATTTCCTCAAAGAGTATTCCCAGAAGATGTCATTTTGGTAGCAAAAACAGAAATTAGCCAAATACACAAGAACAAAGAGTTGAAACCTGATTACTTATACAGGAAATGAGCATCATTTCATCAAGCAGATGATCCATTGTTATCTTTTTCGAGGAGTTGAAAATAGTTTACAGTAGCAACATTCGTGTCGGTTAGTTAACGGCATATGGTTTTGTGAAAATATAAAAAATACATGTCTTTATAAACGTCAATTTCATTATTTTTTAGTTTTATAGTTATTATTGGTTTTATGTCTTATGTATAGGTGGGCTAAGAGCCCATGTCAAGTCAAGGTATCAAGGCTATATGTGAGCTTCTGGATATGGGCTTAGAAGACTATTGGGAGTTCAAGACTTCAAGGCCTGGTACAAACAGGTTTTATTTTCGTGGACATAAGCCTGTGCTTGCATCATATAAAAAAGTGGGATTTCACCTAACTCAATTAATAAGTTCACTTTTCATCTTGCTGCTTTCTAGATTTTTCTATTAGAGAAATTGTCTTCTCTCTCCTAGGGTTTGCCATCTCTGATCTTTCTTCATGATCTCGTGTTGAGATCTAGTGTCAGGTTGTTAGATCTTGTTGAGTGTATGCAGATCATCGATGCACATCATCGCATTGATGATCTGCTTGTGAGGAATGAGTTGTTTCTTGAGTTGTTTCTGGTTTGAGATTGTTTAATAATAGTTTTAAGTTTGATCCATGTTTTATGACATGGTATCAGAGCCTTGATCGCTCTTGGGGTTAGTCGGTGTTTCTTTGGTCTTCGATCATAGTTCTGCTGTGTGTTTGTCAGATCTGCCTGGTTTTTTGGGGATTTTTTTAAAGAATATGGGTAGTGTTATCGCTGCTGACTCCAGATCTTAAAGACCTTGCAGTCTTGGAGTTTGTGCCGTTCTAGTGACAGAAACCCCAGATCTAGGGTTTGGGTGTTGATATGCGTCTTGGTGAACTTTTTGTTTGCCGACATCAGATCTGGTAGCTGTGGAGCTTTTGGAGAGGATTCTTGGAAGCTGCCACTCTGGTTAGGGTTCAATCCTTGAAGATTATAAAACCCTAACTGGATTTGGAGAAACCCTGACTTTGGCTCGCTTACTTGGTGAGATCGTTCTTTGATTTACGTTCTTTGTTTAATTTTTTCATATAAACACTATTGCATTTAGGCATTGTTATTGCCGGACTAGTCGGGCCGGTGTTGATTGGGACATAGAGAGGGTACACTCTGTTGCATTTGTTTGTGATATCTATATTTGATATTATTTTGTGTTTTGTTTGTTGTGAATACTTGCTGTTCAGTGTATTCATTGTTATGTTTTTGTTTGTTGTGAATACTTGTTGTTCTGTGTATTCATTGTTGTGTTTTTCTGTGTTCTTTAGATTCTTAGTTGATATATGTTTTTGATTTGTTTACATTTGTAGTGGTCCAGCTTCTATTCTAAGACTTGGGTAGGCACCTCTAGAGTGACGAACCTACCATCTGGCCCCTGGAACAGATTGGCTGTTTAGTATTTGTTTGTTTAGTATAATCTAATCTTGACTGTTATTTCTTGTTTAAAGGTTTTGTGATGGCTGATGAAACCTTAATTAGCAAGTTAGAACCTGATAGTCCTTTATACTTACACGCTAGTGATTCTATTGCTTTGACTGTTGTTAATGTAAAACTTAAAGGGACAGAAAACTATACGGTTTGGTCTAATGCTATGAATCTGGCTTTGAGAGTCAAAAATAAAATTGGTTTTATTGATGGTACTTATGTTAAACCTGAGGGAAATGCAATTCTTGAAACACAATGGGAAAGATGTAACTCAATTGTGTTAACCTGGATCTTAAATTCTGTCTCTGAAGATCTATATCTAGGTCATGTTTATTCCAAATATGCTGCTGAGGTTTGGAAGGAATTAAGGGATACATATGATAAAGTAGATGGTTCAGTAGTTTTTGACTTGTGTCAAAAAATTAACTCGTTTAGTTAAACTGGTATGTCTGTGGCTAAATATTATCACAAGTTAAATATAATGTGGAAAAAGTTAGATCAAATATTAAAAATTGCTATTTGTACATGTGATGCCTCAGTATAATAATTTTAGTCATTTAATCAAATAAAATGCAGTTTTTAATGGGATTAGATAATGTTTATCAATCTGTTAGGACTAGCTTACTGATTAGAGAACCTTTTCCAAGTGTGAAAGATGCTTTTGCTTTTGTGTCTAGGAAAGAATCACATAGAAATTCTAATGCCAATGTGTCAAAAGATCAGTCTCATTCTATAGGTTTATTTGCTAAGGCTAATCCTGTTCAGGCTAATCCTGTTTTTAATAATAATAAAAAACCAACTAAAAGTCAAAATCAGAATTTGAAATGTACTCATTGTAGTAAAACTGGTCACATTATCGATGGATGTTTTGAACTAATAGGGTATCCCTCTTGGATGAAACCATCAAGGAGGGGTCAAGGAAAGAAATTTTTGTCTAGTAACAATACTTGCTTAAATGAACCTAGTGTTCCTGTTACATCACTTGCTTCTGATCAACTGTCTAAATTGTTGAGTTTAATAAAAGATATGGCACCTGAAACACCAAAAAGCTGCAATGTTTCAGGTGAGTTTTTTTGTTCAAATGTGTACAGTAGACCTATTTTTAGTTTTGGAAAAGGAACTGGGTGGATTATTGATTCAGGGGAAAATAATCATATGGTTAATTCAGAAAAAAACTTAACTGATTATGTTGATGTTTCAAATTTGAGAATACAAATAAAACATCCAAATGGTACTAATGCATATGTAACTAAAATTGGATCATTAAAACTTATGAATGGTGTCATTTTAAATGATGTACTTGTTGTCCCTGAGTACAATATCAACCTAATTTCAGTCCATAAATTAGTTAGGGATAATAAGCTATATATAGGGTTTGATGAACATATATGTTATGTACAGGACTTGTTAACAAAGAAAGTCCTGATGACTGGTGATCAACTTGAAGGGTTATACTTTTATGGTAACTTTGTTGTATGTGATAAGGTGTGTTTTAATAGTGTTAATATGTATAAATTGTGGCATGTCAGGTTAGGACATCCTGCTAATCAGGCTGTAAAATTGTCTAATGTTGATATTGATATTAAGTCTGCTCATGATCCTTGTGATGTGTGTCACAGGGCCAAACAACATAGGGAGCCCTTTCCTCTGAGTGACCATAAAAGTTCTCATTTGGGTGAACTTGTTCAGTTAGATGTATGGGGTCCCTATAGGGTTGCAAGTAGGGAAGGACATAAGTTCTTTCTTACTATTGTCGATGACTATTCTCGAGTTGTCTGGGTCTGTTTGATGAAAAATAAAACAAAGGTGTTTTCTAATATACAAGATTTTGTTAACATTGTAAATGTTATGTTTTAGAAGTGACAACAGATCTAAGTTTGTGAATAATCAAATGAATTTTGTAAAACAAAAGGAATAGTTCATCAAACATCATGTGCTTATACCCCTTGACAAACTGGAATTGTTGAGAGAAAGCACAAACATCTGGTAAATGTTACTAGAGCTTTGTTGTTTGGAGTAATCTGCCTGTTAGGTTTTGGCATGAATGTGTTCTTACTGCTTCTTATCTAATTAATAGGACACCTTCTTCTGTTTTGGCTGGAAAAACCCCTATGAACTTGTTTATAATTTTAGTCCTTTCTTAAATCATTTAAAGGTGTTTGGATGCTTGTGTTTTTGTACTGTGTTAAATGAAAATGACAAGCTTAATAGTAGAGTAGAAAAATGTGTTTTCATAGGGTATTCTTATGAAAAGAAAGGATATAAATTGTTTAGTCTTGATTCAAAGACTATCATTATCTCAAAAGATGTTAAATTCTATGAATCCATATTTCCATTTAATGAACCAACTGTATTTGAAAAATTCGATGCTAATTAGGATAAAACTGTTAATACTCTTATTTTTTTGACTTGTATAATGACTCAGTATCCAAACATCAAACTGTGGATGATCCCGATGATGATAGGAGGGATCACGGTGAGGTTGATGTAGGAATACGTGAGTCTCAACAATCAAGGACAGCTGATACACCAACTGTCAGAGTGCTGATGTTCACCAGACAAGGGAGTCATGTAGTCCTTTAGATATGGCTGAGCATGTAACTACCACAAATGAAACCATCAATACTTCTAAGGGGGACAGAGTAGGATCTGAGACTTTTGTTCCTAGAAGGTCTACTAGAGTGTCTGTGTTTCCTAAAAAACTTGGTGATTTTGTTGTTAATAGTAAAGTGAAGTATGGTATTGACAAAGTGGTAAAATTTTCAAACTTATCTTGTCATTATAAGTGTTTTGCTTCTACATTAACACAAATCTTTGAACCTAGAAACTATAAAGAGGCTGTTACAGATCCTAAGTGGGTTGATGCTATGAATAATGAAATTCAAGCACTTCATAGAAATAGTACTTGGGATGTTGTAGACAGACCTAAAAACAGAAGTATTGTTGGTTGTAAGTAGATTTTCAAAATTAAATATAGGTCAAATGGGGAAATTGAGACGTATATAGCTAGACTTGTGGCTTTAGGTTTTAGTAAAAAAAAAGGGAATAGATTATGAAGAAACAATTTCTCCTATTGTTAACCTTGTCACTGTTAGATGTGTGATTTCTTTGGCTGTTCAGAATAACTGGAAATTATACCAATTAGATGTAAATAATGCTTTTCTCTATGGTGATTTAAATGAAGAAGTTTATATAAACTTGCCTGAAGGATATGGTATTAAGGATACTTACAAAGTTTGTAAATTAAAAAAAATCTTTGTATGGAGTGAAGCAAGCCCCGAGAATATGGAATGAAAAATTAGTTAGTGCTTTGCTTGAGTTTCGTTTTGTGCAAAGTAAGTGTGATACATCTTTATTTATTAAAAATATGAATGATGTATTTGTGATATTATTAGTATATGTTGATGATATAGTATTAACTAGAAATTCTTTGTCTGAGATTAATAAGGTAAAGGACTGTTTTAAGTCGAAGTTTTTGATTAAAGATCTTGGTGTCTTGCAATATTTTTTTTTGGTATTGAAGTGTTTAATTGTGATAATGGAATATGTTTAACCCAAAGAAAGTATTGTACTGATATTTTGGCTGAATATGGTATGCTAGCTTGCAAACCTGTTAGTTATCCAATAGATCAAAGCCATATTGTTAATAATATACTTAACAATAATACTGGTCCTTTAGACAATATCACTGGTAATCAACAGTTAATAGGTAAATTGATTTATTTATCTCATACCAGACCTGATATTGCATATGCTATACATTTTTTAAGCCAATACACGCATAGCCCTACTGATGGTTGCTTAAAAACTGCCTTTCATTTATCGAGGTATCTCAAGTCTGCACCTGGTAAAGGCATTTTGTTTATTAAATCGGATTCCTTTGATTTAGTTGCTTATGCTGATGTTGATTGGGCAAAGTGTTTAACAACTAGAAGGTCTGTTACCGGTTACTGTGTGCTTCTTGGAAATTGCTTAGTCTCTTGGAAAAGTAAGAAACAGTCAACTGTGTCTAGATCCTCTGCTAAGGATGAGTTTAGAGCTATGTGTGCAGCATCATGTGAAGTCATTTGGTTAAATAATTTATTGAATGAACTGAATATTATGGTCAATGTGCCTATTAACCTGTTTTGTGATAACACTGCTGCACTTGCTATTGCAGCAAATCCAATGTTCCATGATAGGACCAAACATTTCGAAATTGATTTGTTTTTCTTAAGAGATTGTATTCCTAAAGGTGTTATTAAGTGTGTTGGAATACAGTCTACAGAGCAATTGGCAGATTTGTTTACTGAAGGACAATTAGTTAAAGCTCATAATGTTTTGCGTGAAAAATTGAAACTGTTTGATTTGTTTAAATTGTGAGGGAATGTAAAAAATACATGTCTTTATTAACGTCAGTTTCATTATTTTTTAGTTTTATAGTTATTATTAGTTTTATGTCTTATGTACAGGTGGGCTAAGAGCCCCATGTCAAGTCAAGGTATTCAAGGCTATATGTGGGCTTCTGGATACGGGCTTAGAAGACTGTTGGGAGTTCAAGACTTCAAGGCCTGGTATAAACAGGTTTTATTTTCATGGATGCTAGGTTAGAACCCCGTGTAATACACATGTTGAATAAATATAATTTTATATAGAGTAAACTTTCGTTTTACTCCCTGTGGTTTAGTCGTTTTAACGGTTTTACCCCCAATCATTTAAAAATGACCATTTTCCTCCAATAGTTTACTATGTTTTCCCATTTTACTCCCCGCCGCTAACTCTATCCAAATCGTTTGTTAACTGAAGGGTATTTTGGTAACTAAAATACTCTTAGTTTTATACTTGAAGTTACCAAAAATACCCTTTTAGTTAACAAACAATTTAGATGGAGTTAGAGGCGGGGAGCAAAATGGGACTACTGAAGGAAAATGGTTGTTTTTAAATGATTGGGGCAAAACCGTGAAAGTGACCAAACCACAGGGAGCAATACGGAAGTTTACTCTTTTATATACCAAATAACAAAACAATACATCTTTAAAAATCTCGTTTATTACATGGGTTGAATAAATGTAGTTTTATATATTAAATAATAAAAAATGTTATATCTTTAAGAACCATATGTATTATACGGGTTGAGTAAATTTAATTTTATATACTAAATAATGAAAAAGTTACATTTTTAAGAAACTCATGTATTGTATGGGTTGAGTACATGTAATTTTATATGCCAATCAATAAAAAGTTATATCTTATTATATCTTTATATACCCTATGTATTATACAGATTGAATGAATTTAATTTTATATACCACATAATAAAAAAAGTTATATTTGTAGAAACCCGGTGTATTACACGAGTTGCATAAATGTAATTTTGTATTGTAAATAATAAAAATATTATATCTTTAAAAAACCTCATTTATTACACGGGTTGAATGAATCCAATAAAAAAATATATCTTAAAAAAAACTAACGGATACACTCGATATATGATGGATGGGGTGATTGCGGTGATGGTTCTTATAAATGTCACGTAAACGTAGTGAATACCGTATTTGAGTTGAGAGTTGAACACGAAAATAAAAGTATAGAACCAATAAACATTGATTAATGTTTTTGTTTACCCCTTATAAACATTTTTGAAATAGGTTCTACCCTTAACTACATTAGTTTAATAAAAATAATAAATCATTTACATTATATTAATTTATATTTAGTGTACGTTTTTGTTAATTTTAGGATAAATAATTTTGAAATCTAATAAATATTTCAAAATATTATATTATCTCCTATACGAATTGTTTAAATTTATATTAAATTTAATTTTATAATTATCTTTTAATTAATATTAATTATTTATAATTAAGTATGATAGAGAGGAAAAAGCTAAAAAATAGATGGCTTCAATAAATGACATTTGTCCTATCATTGGTTTCTTTTATTATATAGTATAGATAAGCCTATGCTTGCATCACATAAAAAAGAGGGATTTCACCTAACTCAATTATTTAGTTCACTTTTCATCTTGCTACTTTCTAGAATTTTCTATCAGAGAAATTGTCTTCTCTCTCCCAGGGTTTGCACATCTCTGATCTTTCTTGAGGATCTCGTGTTGAGATCTTGTGTCAGGTTGTTAGATCTTGTTGAGTGTGTGCAGATCATCGCGCTTGTGAGGAGAGAGTTGTTTCTTGAGTTGTTTATGGTTTGAGATTGTTTAATAATAGTTCTAAGTTTGATCCGTGTTTGATGACAGAAAATAAAGTAATATTTGGCATCAGTTTACGCCTTGTGTTTCTTGCATCTTTTGCTTATCTGTCTTACTTTGTTGTAGAAAAGGAAAACAATATTACTAGATTACCATTGTTAAGATTAATCTTGGGCTAATGTTAGTTTTTGGTAGGCAGAAAAACTTGAAGAAAAAGGAAAACAAATGGTTGGACTTGATTTTTTTATAAACGAGTGTAACAATTCAATTTTGGTTACATACATTTACATGCCGAATTAACCAAATCGACAGATGTACGAACCATTAGCAACCAAACCGAATTGTTTAGTGTATCCTTTTGAAATATGTAACATCCCAAAATCTAAATTTTAACTATTATGTCAATCGTAGTAATTTTTGGATGAAATAGTTTATTAGGGGCAATTAACCTAGTTAGTACAATAGGGGTTATTTTTTATAACAAGGTTAAGTGAGTTTCAAGCATGAAAAATACATAACAAAACATCAAGGGCTGAAATTGAACATTTTAGACAGTTTAATAAATAAAAGACGGGAAAAAATTGAAACCAGATGTTTGGTTTTGGGTGTGTCGACACAGACAAAAGGAGAAAAAAAGGGGAAACTTCACTTTGATCCATTTTGTCAAAACTGAAGGTGAAATTCAGCCCTAACCTCATGCATGATCTTGATTTCTTCATCATTTAAACTTTTAAATCATAAGGTGAGTTGTAGAATCTCATTTGGTTAAATTGTTTATGTTATCCTAAATAATTTGAAGTTATGATAATTAGATGTTATTGAATTGAATGAAACTTGCGAACTAGTAAGAATATGGTGGTTATGTTAGTAAGTTAAAGAATTTTGATTAAGGTAATAGTGATTCCCACCAAGTGTTTGATGAAATGCCTAATATCACTAAAAGATGAATTATTGCACAAAACATTTGCTAAATGTGATTTGGATGTATGTTACATGTGTTTTGATGATAAGAATGCAAAACTTGAATGCAAAGCTTAGTAGTTGTTGAAATTGTGAATTCTAAATATGAATTCCTCAAGTGTAGGTGTGAAAGAAGAAGCAACAAGCAATTCAAGGAAATTGTAGGATCGTTTTACCGACCAAGTGAGTCAATAAGAGACAATACACACTATTTGAGAGGCGGAATCAAACAAACAGAGTTGAATCAGTACAAAAATGAGTAGAAAACAGAAAGTTCACTTTAAAACAGTCTTCTCCCTCAATATAAACGTGATTACAAAGCAGGAATTCGGCAGCACTTCATGAACAAGTTCCTAATTCCGTATGAAATGAGAAAGACAACACACATATATATAGCCTCCTAATTCCGCACGAAACCAGACGTTTCAGTTCATGCGGAATTACCTAAAGTAATTCCGTGCGGAATTAGGTAGTGCAACATTCATGCGAAATTAAATTAACACCCTTAAACTTTACAGTTTTGACATAATAGACCCCTAGACTTAAGACGTAGGCTTTAGACATCGTGCATCAACAAACTCCCCCTTGGATATAGCCGGAGTCTTCAGTCTGGTCTTCAACGCTTTCTTCACAGCGACTTGAAACGCTCTTCCCTCAGCTTAGGCTTTTTCTGCAACAGCTTCCTAAGCTTCTCGTTCTCATCAGCTCTTTTCTTATCTTCTGCAGCCATCCTTTTCGTCACCTCCAAAACTACCTACACCACCAAGACAATCATATCCTATTCAATCACCACCACATCAATCACCATTACATCTGTCACCACCACATATTCATACTGCTACACCACCACAAGAACAACCTTTACTTACTTCACAACAAATATTCCAAACACCACCACCTTCACAACCACATGTTCAAACCACACCTGGTTCTTCTGGCTATAAAACTTTTCCAAATATCCCACCAGAAGGTATCTCTCTTGAAGAAATTGGTGATTTCAATTTTGCAAGTGATGTACAAGTAAAGAATGTGGAAAAGAAAGTTGATGCAGTGTTGATTGAGAACAAAAGATTGGCAGATCGTGAAAAGATTCTTGAGATGCATGTCAAGAAAGTTGAGATCGTGAAAAGATTCTTGAGATGCATGTCAAGAAAGTTGAGTCTGAGAACAAGTCTTTGCTAAAGAAGCTCAAATCGTGGTAAGCTCTTCTAGCTTATACTTAGTTTAAATGGCAGTCTTAATGGAGTCACAAAGTGTCTTGGAATGAATAAAAATCCTAATGTTGTATTATGTATGAAAGGCATGTAGTCGACCCATTAAAACGAGTCAATTTGGGTAAATAGTTGGAATCGTTCGAAACCAAGGTGAAATCTTGGATTTTTTCTATGGTACTACGTGAGGTGAACCTCATGCATTACTATTTACTAGTATTGGAAAAAGTATGGAAATGATGAACTTGGATGGGAACATAGAAAGAAACTATATCAAGAATGGATTAGTAGTGTGAAGGATGTGTAGTATAGGATTATGTTTAAGAGTGAACAACTTCTTGAGAGTAAACCGTGTGAACTAATCTTGACCCTTGAACATTTTTTAGATTAAAAGGGTAAGATTGACATTAGCCAAGTATGTTTAATTAAAATCTTTTAATTTTCTCCTCTCTTAACTCTCCCTTCCTCTCTCTCATTTTTAATTATTTCTCTATCATTTCTTTATCCATAGATTTTGTTTTAATTTTAACATTAATATTGTTTTTCTTTTATTATTCATATATATATATATAGATATCATCATATATTGTTTTTAACTTTTTATAATTTTCAATAAATATTGAAAATTTTCTCTGAGATTGAAATTGTAATTATTTTTGGGAATTAACTCTTTTTGTTGAATATGTGATGAAGTTATTTATTTCTGCATACATGTGATATGTTTCATTTTCTTTAATTTCATAATTTTTATATGAATCTACTTGTGCGCATGCATAATATACTATATGTTGTTAATGTACACATATGTAACCATTTTTTAATATAATACACAGATGTATAAAAGACTATACACATATGTATAAATTAACAGCTGTGTATCTTATATAACCTGATAGTTAGCGAGACTATACACATGTGTATAAACTAACAGTTGTGTATCTTGTATAACGAGACTGTACATATGTGTATAAACTAAAGTCTGTGTATCTTGTATAACCTAATACTAGCGAGACTGTACACATGTGTATACACTAACAGGTGTGTATCTTGTATATACGGAACTAGCGAGATTGTAGGGATTTTGATTATATTGTTTAATTAATGCAATTTACAAAAGACGCAAATACCCTTCTATAAATTAATTTAAAGGGAGGTTACAACATTATAATTACAATCTTGCAATTGTTTAAAAATCTTTAGATGATGTAATCCAATGGCCCAGATTAGTTCACACAGTTCACTCTCAACCTAGTGTCACTCTAGAACCCTACCATATATATATATATATATACATATATATATATATATATATATATATATGTGTGTGTGTGTGTGTATAGTCTAAGGATCCTGTAAAAAGTGGCAAGTGTGTGAGAAGTGTAAGAAATATTCTAGTGATGACACTGATACGTGATCGAAAACCGGTGTTCGTATTGGTGTAACTTGATGTTTTTACATGGGTTTTAATTCCGAATAGCCTACTTTTAATTAAAATTTTGTTTTGCAGGTTTGATGAAGTTTAAGGAGCTATTCGAGAGCTTTACGGACTATCGGGACGAAAAACGACCACCAGAACGCAAAACGGGTCAATCGGAAGCGAGAAACACAAAAACAGAAAAATGGGTTTTCTGTGAGGCGTAGCCTACGCCACCAGGGGCGTAGGCGACGCCCCCTCCTGATGCTAAACGAGTTTTTTTGGGGTTTTCTTGGTTGGTGGACGAGTTTTAATGCTTGTTTTGACCCATTTCGGGAGTTACACTTGGAATTGAGTTTGAAATCATTTCTTGGAGCCACAACCTATCATCATTCCATTCCCCAATCATCAAGAACACTGAATCAATCATCCACAATCATTCGATTTCACCATCTAATCTTCATTCCATAACCCTAACTACCATCAATCCTTCAATCCATTCATCATTCAACCAAAACCCTAATCATCATCATTCACCATTTCCAAGATTCAAGATGTTCAATATCAAGTTTCCTTTATCCGGTGTTAGCGTTCGTCCTTCCATGAGCGGCTAAATTCTTGGAGGTTTCACCCCGGTGTAGGTTTTTATAAGTCTAGGATTTTAACATTGTTCTTGGTTTGATTTTGTGACAAACTGCTATTTGATTTTGAAGCTTATGACAATTGTCTTGCATTTGTATTGAATTCATAAATTGTCGAGTGAAGATTAAATTTGACTTTATGAAACGTTTATGTGCAATTATGCCTTGTCTAGGTTAGAGTTTACATGTTCTTGGTAATGAAGTGCATTTTTGTCCGTTCTTTGTAACGTTGATAGCTATTGGCACCTAAGCCTTGTAACACTAATTTCGTTAGTCAACTTTTGCAATTGAATCAAATCTAAAACGTGTAGAAATCCTAGGATTGCAATTACCGAACCGGGTGTGAACCTTGTTTATTTATCTTGTTTACATCATCAATTATAATTTCGTGCAATTGTTTAAGTTCTTGTTAGTCATAATTAAAAATTAAACTTGTAGGTTCATTTCAACATCTTTTCAAAACAAACAAAAACCATAAAAATAATCTAGTAAGCTTCATAATAGTGACAAACCGTTAAAATCAATCAAGTCCATTCGCAAACCACATACTCTTCATGGTTCGACCCCTTGCTACCACTAGCTATTTGTTAAGGGTAATTAGGGTTATAAATATTATCTTTGACCGGAGCGCGACACTCCGATCAGACACGTGTCCATCAATTATATTAATGAAAAATGGGTAATGATGTAATTGGGACAGTAGAAATTATGATGATGAGCAAGCTTGATGAACTAAAGGAGTTGATTGAAGAAGTACAATCTGGGTTAAGGAAGGATGTGCATTAGTGCACGTACAAGGAATTCGTGGCATGCAAACCATTACTTTACAATGGAGAGATTGATCCTATAGAATGTCAAAGGTGGATTTCTAATATGGAAGGCGTGTTTATTCGAAGTCGTTTTGAAAAGGAGGATGATGTCATGTTTGCTACGGGTCAATTAAGGTTCCATGCTAAAGACTGGTATAGTAAGGAGTTAGGTGAAGATAAGATCAAGACATTAATATGGAAGGAATTTAAGGAGCCCCTTTTGAAGTTTCATTGTCCAGAGTCAGCTATAGGTATAATTCAAGAAGACTACTTACACCATAGACAGAAGGGAGAAACGATTGATGAAATCACTAGCATGTTCCTTAACAAGATGAAATTTTGTTAGGATTTAGCTAAGACAGAAAGAATGAAGATCAATTGATACCTTGATATGTTACGAGCTAAATTTTGGGAGTTTATAACTCCCTCGAAGTGTGAAACTTTGCATGAATTGATTAACTGGGCACGAGATAGGGAAATTGAGTTGAAGCGTTAAGATGAACGTGGGAAGAAAGGATGTTGGAAAGAAGTTAAAACCCAAACCCTTCCAAGAAACCAAATTTTAGTGATCATAGCAAGAAAGAAGGTTCGAAGAGTGGGGTTCCCCCTTGCAAGACTTATGGAAAACATCATACTGGGGAATGATTATGGGGACAGAAGGCAGGTTATAATTGTGGTCAAGTGGGGCACTCGTTTTACAAATTCCCCAGCCCCAAAAGGTTGTGCTATAATTGTTAAGAACCGCGCCATATTAAAGATGAATGCCCAAAGCTGAATAAAGAAGTAGGAGGGGATGGAAGAAAGGTGGAAGTCCCCAAGGCTCGGGGAAGCCTGTTTTAGATTACTTCTGAGGAGGTGAAGACCTTTTCGAATGTTGTGTAAGGTATATTCTTATTAAACTCTATGCCCACATATATATTGTTTGATACCGGAGATAGTAGGTCATTCATTTCAATCGAAATCATACACCACCCTTCCTTTTTAGTTGAAAAGATGTTGGTGCCATTAGAAGTAGAAATAGAAATAGCTCATAGAAAGAATTACTTATTGCATGATATATGTAAAACTGTAAACTTACCATCGAGGATGAAGAATACAACATTGATCTCGTTCCCATGATCTTGGGCAAGTTCAAGGTAATCATGGGCATGGATTGGTTAACTCAACACCATGCAGAAATTAAATGTGAAAGCAAGATTATTCATGTATTGTCTCCAAGTGGGAAGCATGCAAGCATATGTGGAGAAAGAAAGGTCGAGACTAAGTTATGTACTATTAATAAAGTTGTGAAGTATGCTTATAACGGGGGAAAAGCGTTTATAGCCTACGTAGTAGACACCGCCCAAGATACGCCAAGAGTGGAAGATGTGCAAGTTGTTAGAGATTATCCAGATGTGTTTCCAAACGAGCTTCTGGGGCTCCTATCCGAACGATAAGTAGAATTTCAGGTTGCATTAGTTTCCGGTGCTAAACCTGTTTCGAAGGCACCTTATCGATTAGCCCACACTGAAATGCCAGAGTTGATGACACAATTGCAAGAACTACTCCACAAGGGCTTTATACGCCCTGGTGTGTCACCTTTGGGAGCACCCATCCTATTTGTAACAAAGAAGGATGGTTCGATGCGTGTGTGCATCGACTACCGAGAACTAAACAAAATTAATGGTGAAACCATTATCCATTGCCTAGAATTGATGATCTCTTTGATCAGTTGCAAGGGCAAGTTGGTTCTCAAAAATCGATCTACAATCCGGTTATCACTAATTGAGGTTTGTGAAGAAGATGTGGCCAAAACCGCATTTAGAACTCGCTATGGACGTTACGAGTTCCTAGTAATGTCCTTCAAGTTGACTAACACCCCAGCCGCGTTCATGGATTTGATGAATCAGGTATGTCGAACCACTTTGGACAGATTCATGATTGTATTCATTGATGATATTCTTATGTATTCACGGAGCGAGTCCGATCACACTTATCATCTGTGTGAAGTTCTTAAAACCCTCTACAAGGAAAAACTTTATGCAAAGTTATTCAAATGTGCCTTTTGGCTTAGGGATGTACAATTTGTGGGTCATATATGTCACACCCCCAAATTACCACATGCGGGTTTCACCCCAAGGCATGTGACCTACCAGGATCTAGCCACTAATCATATTGAACTAACAATAGAATAATAAACGCAAAATCATATTCAACATGAAATGTGCATTTCAAAATAAATGATTCAACAAAGTATACGTCAGCGGAAGTAATTGTAATTGTTTTAAACATTCGTAACCAAATTGTTTAAGAAGTATAAGCATAACATCAATTGTTCATTAAGCAACACGTTCCATGACACTCTTCGCTCCCCAGACTGCAAGTTCCAAGTATAATGTATCTAACGACTTGCAAGCATGCAGAAAAGTGTGTTAACATAAAGTTGGCAAATTCACAGTTTTATTTAACGTAAATCGTGTAAGTGTTTAGTTTAAAGGTATGCTAAGAATAATAAACTCGATATCGAATAACTGTTACGTTTGTTGTGCCCTTATCAATGTCTATCAACATTGATACAAGTGTTTAAGGTCATTAGTTCACGCTCGGATCCCAGCACGGTGTGAGGTTTGTCAAGCCTAATTGTAACACCTCGAAAATTTATGTCCAATAATGTATCGACACGTGTCATGGACTTAAAACATGTAAAGAAATGATTTAGAGGGACTAAAGTTGACAAGCAGGGAATCTGTGTTTATAAAAGGGTTCAAAATGTCAACAACAAATAAATATATCTTTCACTAACCCTATATGATGCTTATACCCTTAAACGGATAAATCATGGATCATACGAAGCTAATTGTGAAAGAAAGTGAGGAATTACAAACTACAGGGGTTAAATGTGTCAACATGTTTAAAGTATACCTCTGATTGACCTTTTAGCAAACCCGAAGCTTGGTAATGATTAATTATACTCATGAGAATGTGTGAAAAAATTTCACAAAGTTTCATTATCGTATGAGAAAGTTATGACAATATTCGTATGCAAGGGGTTAAAAGCGTCAACGTTGAAATTTAAGGCCTTACGGGTGATCACAAAGTTAACCGAGGACTTAACAAAGTTTGGTTATGTCATGGGGCTCTTAAAAGTCAAGTTAAGGGGGTGAAAGTGCAAGAAATAAAGTAAAAACCATGTTTAGAAGGTCCAGGGGGTGAAATGCAATTGTTTGAAACTTGTTTGGCTGGTAAGCCACTTACTAGCGTAGCGCGACCACCTCCTCCTTTTGCCGTCGCGCTACGCGACGGCCTGAGCTGGACAGATTCATGCACAGATGCGAGTTTCAGCAGGTTGCACCGCCTTAGAAGCCTTGTATTCAATTCTAGGGACTTGTTTGATGGTTTTTCAAGCATAGGGACACTTGTAAATGATCAAGGAACATCTATAGGCTTTGGTGGATTGATCTTGTGAGTTCTAAGGTCCTATATAAGAGCATGCTTGTTGCAACATTTGAGCACCTCACTTGAAACTCTCACAACTTCACTTTTGGCGATTTTTGGAGCTCAAGCACACTTCTCACAAGTCTCTAGTCGTAATTAGGACCTTTGTAAGTGTCCTTAACCTTTCTTAATTAAGTTTTACTGAGTTTATTAGCTTAAAATCAAACCGTCGTAATTAAGGTTTGACTTCGTCATTAATCTTAATTTGTCCAGTCAAATTTTAAATTGAAAGTACCTATGAGTTGGTAACTATGTGGGCAATAAACCCTTAAAAGGGCACCCTCTGATTCCCACTCTATCTAGGTCAATTGTCGGGTCAAACTTGATTATAAAAAGTCAACAGGAAGCCTATTTTCAAATAAATGCATAATTAGCAATGTAGAAGCTATGCAACCTGTTTTATCATTAATATAACTTGGTAACTAATGTAAGAACATGTCTAAGCATGTTCAACCCGACAATTTTCAGTTTAGGCTCGGTTCGGGACCGAAAGTTGCATAGTTTGACTTTTACTTTGACTTTCAGTTCTGACCCGTTTAAGCATAGTTTAGAAATGCCTTAGAGCCTTAATAGGACCAAGTTACCTATAAGTATAACCCACTGAGATTATACAACTTGGTTCATTAGTTATCCGATTCATATGCATATCTCCGTTAAATGCCTAAATGTTGTCTATTATGCCCTTTTGAACTTAAAACGTGATTTTTGAAAAAGTAAAAGAATGAAAACCTTCATTACTGATTTATAGACTTGTCCCTAAAATTTGACATCAGTTTGAGGTCTAGATTGGGAGTTATGCTCATTAGCGTAAATGAAAAGCTTTTTATGAATTAAACGGCACAATTAGCATATAGCCTATTTAAACCCAATTTTTAATACCAAACTTTTTACCCACTAATGTAATATAATATTTTGGGATTTTTGAAGATTTTTATTTATTTTTAGGCTGAACATAACATAGAGTTCTAAGCTTGATTCGGTTATTGCCGGTTTTGCCCTTTTGGGCTATAAAATGAGTTTTTCAAATCCTTTTGACCCCAAACCTTTTTCTACTGATCGAATATGATAAATAGAATATTTTGAGCCTTTTGGAATAATAAAAATATTAGCTTTCCTTTAAAAACCCAGAAATGGCTCCAAATCGCCTTTTTAAGCGTTTTTAACGCATAGTATGTATTAAAACCCTTTTTTGAATATAAGACTTGATGCCTACTGATATTTCTAGTAAATATTTATATTTTAATAGTAAGCAAAAGTTTTAAACTCATATTTCCAGATTTGACCTTTAAACCTTATGTGAAATTACCAAAATGCCCCTTCGGTGCATAGTATGGTTAGAAATGATAAATTTCACATATAGGTTATACCCTACTGATATAACTTAGTAAATTAAGTACTTCTACTGATTAGATCAGACCTGTAACTCAGTTTGATATTTAAACTCTTTTATAACCTTAAAAATGACCAAAATGCCCTTACGAGGCATAGTTTGAGTTTAAAACCATTTTGGGCATAATAGAAGATATCTTACTGATGTCACAACATATTTAAGGCATATTAACTTAGGAAACTTGCATATGACTCATTTGGTTACCCGTTACGCACTTTTCGTGTTCGGATCGCCATATGTAATTAATTTGCATATATTAGCCGAAACGGGTCAAACCATATCGTTTTTGTCTCAAAATCTAGAATGTGTTTAAGTTACCCATATTAAACAAGCATACAAGCTTATCGGGTCAAAACCACGTTCTAAACCGGTCTTCGCTTTATCATGCGTTTGAACCGTATCTTTCTTTGAAAACTAACCGGTCTAAGTCTAAACTTAATTAAAGACCCGTTAGGATTCTAATAGGTTATTTAAAAACCTTCGTTCCAGATTAGGAGCCCAGTAAAAGATACGTGCATTTGCTGTATTTGATTTATACTTTTCTCAGGTAAATACTCTTAACTTATTTTCCCTACACAGGTTTGGGATACAGTACTATAAAAGTACCGCTTGGTCGGGTGTGTGTAGTCATTCAAATCGAATTGAGATTAATGTATTTACATGACCCGTTTAATATGTATTATTTGGTGTATGGATTTTGGGGGTTAAATGACCATCTCCCGGATATCCTTGGCATCATTCATGAAATGGCCACGACCTAAGCACGAGGTGTAGGCGTACACCTGACAGATGCATTATGTAAAAACTGGTAACCCACTTAAAGGAATCAACCTTGTGGGCATTATACCTGTGGCGTGTCAGTTAACTTAAGTCCGGCCCTACAAACAGGCCCTAATGGACGACAAATGAGTAAAACTGTGTACAAGATTATTTTTAAATAATTGTCCCAAGTTATAAAGATATTTTTGCCGAAGTGCATTCAAATCAATTTTTCAAACTCTTTTCAAAATGAGTCAGTTAAGTTGTATTTACCAGTGTAAACTGACGTATTTTCCAAAAAGGCTAAGTGCAGGTACTATACGTAATAGGCTGGCTACTCCAGGCATCAATAATCAAGTCCCTTGCAAGCTCTAGATGTCAAAGTCTGTTGAATAGTTTTCCTTTTTATTTGATCCGCATGTGGATCTGTTTCAGCCACTTTGTGATACTTAATATTACATTTTATTCGGTTGAAATAAATCTATATTTTGCTTCTGCTGTGCATTTAAATATTGTGTTGTTTGACCATGATGATATCAACTACGTCACGATACTCCCCACCGGGCCCACCGATAATACGTGGAAATATCGGGGTGTGACAGGCTGGTATCAGAGCCAACACTGAGTGAATTAAACACTAGCCTTTTGTGTTTAATCTCAGTTACACAGTTGCACATTCTTGAGTCTAGACAAGAACATAGGACTAATCCTAATTCGTTTTATTTTGTTTCCTTTGTAATTTTCTGATTAGCCCCTGCATGGGCAAGTCATTTCAGTTAGAAGTCCCGTTTAGGGTAACCATGTATTTGTCTAAATTTCAATGGAACGGTTAAATTTAAAATATCCTTCCTATTATAAGATCTACCATTATAATAAAATGGCAAAATCTAAAAAGGACAAGACCTAGCCATATGTCACCTTAAGACAAGGCCAAGATGGTAGTTCCACAATTAGATTCAGATCTTTGTTAACATCTCAATTTAGGATTATTCTGCGTTAAATATTAAAAAGAATCTTAAAGGTAAAACCTAGCCTAAATGTCGTTGCAGACATGGCCAAGATGGTAAAACCTATTCAAAGATTCAAATCCTTGTTAAACATCTATAAGCATATTAACATGCTTGACAAATGTGATTCGATAAAATCACATAAGTCATTCTTAAAATGGGTTATTCTAAATTCCCTTATTTATATAATCATCCCTTAAGGATGAAGTGCCCACGGGCTATAATTAATGTCCTCTAGGACTAAAGACAGTGGTAGCCTACAACTCCCTGTCAAGAAAAAGTAATGAACTTTGATTCAAATCTTAATGCCTCGATTCCATAAAATCAGGCTTATAAATTAAACTTGTCTACATGACTAGGCCTTTTGTGCTATTATTAACTTATAATTTAGGATTTATGATAAGGATCCTTAACAAACATATATTTAACAAGTTAACTAAAATGGTTATTAAAAACCATGGGTCATAAATTGTCAAAAATAATAAAACTGTATAAGCTTCTGTATAAACCTTGTCCTTGTTTGATTTATGTAGCAATTAAAGCTACATGGCTAGGTCAGAAGAAGTAAACAGTCATCCCTTGAAAAACCATGATGATGATAAGATTAATACAACCAGAGGAGAACTCCGTACACTGATTAATACAACTGTATCTAAAGCTATAGATAAGCAATTCAGGGAGTTTAGTGGGACGCATAGTAGAACCTCTTCAGTACCCCACTCTAAATCTGTCCCTAAAACTCATTCAGAGGCTCACAGCAAGCCACCCTCTAAGAAAGATGAACCCAAGAAAGACGATGTTCAACATTCCTCAAACCAACACAGTGTTCCATCCAAGAGGATAATGTTCGATGATGAACCGCGTACCAAGTCCTATACCTATAAGTACTTTGTTTCCTGCAAACCCCGAGATTTCACTGGGGAGAAAGGGGCAATTGATTGTATGACTTGGTTAGACGAGATGGACACTATTGTTGATATCAGCGGTTGTGCTGAAAGGGATATAGTGAAGTATGTATCCCAATCATTCAAGGGAGAGGCACTGGCATGGTGGAAGTCTCTCATTCAAGCTGCTGGGAAGATCCCACTCTACAATATGTCATGGGATCAGTTTGTTGCTCTCATTAAAGAGAATTATTGTCCGCAGCATGAGGTGGAAAGGATTGAATCAGATTTCTTATCGTTGGTTATGAAAAACCTAGATTGCCAAGCCTATCTTACAAGCTTCAATACCATGTCCAGACTGGTTCCGTATCTGGTAACCCCGGAACCCAAAATGATTGCTCGCTTCATTGGGGGTTTAGCCCCAGAAATCAAAGCCAGTGTTAAGGCTTCAAGACCTGCTACTTTTAGATCAGCCGCTGATCTATCTTTATCCCTCACTTTAGATGCGGTCAGGCTAAGATCGCTCAAGAACTCTGAAGAGAGTAAGAGGAAGCGTGAGGATGATACCTCACGAAGATCGGAGAAGAAGCACAAAGGTAATACGGACCTCAAGAAAGAGTCTGGGTCCAACAAAGGTAATCAGCGATCAGAAGAAAAGCCAAAGTGCATGACTTGCCAAAAACGCCACTTTGGAAAATGCAGGCTTGAGACCAAGTCTCAATCAGGACCACCTGCATGTGGGTTATGCAAGTCTAAAGAGCACAAGACTATTCATTGCAAGAAGATTAAAGATGCCACATGTTACAACTGCAATAAGAAAGGGCATATCAAGACCAATTGCCCTAAATACACCAAGAAGACTAAGGAAGCCAAGAAGACCAATGCTAGGGTCTTCCATATGAACGCACAGGAGGCAATTCTTGATGACAATGTAATCACAGGTACCTTCCTCATAAATGATGTATATACAAGAGTACTTTTTGATTCTGGAGCTTATAAGTCTTTTGTAGATAATAAGTTTTGTGAATTGTTGAAGTTACCTGTTAAAACCTTAAGTGTGAAGTATGAGGTTGAATTAGCTGATGGAACCATAGAAACAGCCTCAACTGTGTTAGATGGATGTGTCATATCCATTAGGAACCACTCCTTCCCGTTGTCCTTACTTCCCTTTAAGTTAGCCGGTTTTGATATAGTCATAGGCATGGATTAGTTATCGCATAACCAAGCCCAGATCGTCTGCAATAAGAAGCAAGTGGTGATCAAGACTCCGTCTGGTGAGCCACTTACCATTCAGGGAGATACCGAGTATGGACTACCCGAGAAAGTGTCTATGCTCAAAGCATCCAGATGTCTGAAGAAGGGTTGTGTCATTTATATGGCACAGGTGACCATTGATGAGCAGAAGCCCAAGATTGAAGATATTCCAGTCATTTCTGAATACCCTGAAGTCTTCCCTGAAGAACTACCTGGTTTACCACCAGATAGGCAAGTGGAATAAAGACTTGACATCATCCCCGGAGCAGCACCTGTTGCGAGAGTGCCTTATAGACTGGCACCAACAGAGATGAAGGAATTGAGGACGCAGCTAGATGATTTGCTGGCCAAAGGTTTCATTAGGCCTAGTTCATCTCCTTGGGGAGCGCCAATCTTGTATGTCAAGAAGAAGGATGGATCAATGCGTCTGTGCATTGATTACCGTGAACTTAATAAGGTTACTATCAAGAATAGGTATCCTTTGCCCAGGATCGACGATCTGTTCGATCAATTGCAAGGGGCAAGCTACTTTTCCAAGATCGATTTGAGGTCAGGCTATCATCAATTGAAGATTAAAGATGAGGATGTACACAAGACTGCCTTTAGGACTCGCTATGGTCATTATGAGTTCCTAGTGATGCCTTTTGGGCTCACTAATGCACCTGCCGCATTCATGGATCTCATGAATCGCATTTGCAAGCCTTATTTGGATAAATTCGTCATCGTCTTCATCGATGACATTCTCATTTACTCGAAGAGTCAAGCTGACCATGAGAAGCATCTCCGTTGCATTCTCAAGCTGCTTCAACAGGAAAAGCTCTACGCCAAATTTTCGAAGTGCGAATTTTGGCTTGGAGAAGTCCAATTCCTTGGACATGTTGTGAGTGAGCGTGGTATCCAAGTAGATCCCGCTAAGATTGAAGCTATTATGAACTGGCAAGAGCCAAAGACGCCTACGGAAATTCGCAGCTTTCTAGGACTGGCAGGATACTACAGGCGATTTATTGTAAACTTCTCAAGAATTGCAGCACCCCTGACTTTACTCACTCGCAAGAATAGCAAGTTTGATTGGGGGCCTAAGCAGCAAGAATCTTTAGATATTTTGAAGCAGAAGTTGAGTAACGCTCCAGTGCTGACGTTACCTGAAGGAATTGATGAGTTTGTAGTATATTGTAATGCATCACACACCGGGATGGAATGTGTGCTTATGCAGAAAGGCAAGGTCATTGCCTATGCTTCATGACATTTGAAGGTGCATGAGAACAACTACACCACCCATGACTTGGAGCTGGGTGCCGTTGTATTCGCACTAAAACTGCGGAGGCACTACTTATATGGAACTAAATGTGTGATCTACTATGATCACAAAAGCCTTCAACACTTGTTCAATCAGAAGGACTTGAACATGAGGCAGCGACGCTGGATGGAAACTTTAAATGATTATGATTGTGAGATAAGATACCATCCAGGCAAGGCAAATGTGGTTGCCGATGCCTTAAGCAGGAAGGAAAGAGTGAAGCCTATAAGAATCAATGCCAAGAGCATTGAGATAAAGAATAGCTTGAATGAAAGGTTGTTAGCTGCACAGAAGGAAGCTGTGCTAGAAGCTAACTATCCTGAGGAAAAGCTAGGAGTAACTGAAGAACAGTTGTCCTATGGCAAGGACGGAATTCTAAGACTAAATGGACAAATATGGGTTCCTGTTTATGGAGGACTTCGGGATGTTATCCTCCAGGAAGCCCACAGTTCTAAATATTCTGTTCATCCTGGAGCTGATAAGATGTATCAGGATCTAAAGGCAAACTATTGGTGGATAGGCTTGAAGAAGTCTATAGCTGCCTATGTAGCCAAATGTTTAACGTGTGCTCAAGTCAAAGCCGAACATCAAAAACCGTTAGGTTTGCTACAACATCCTGAAATTCCCACTTGGAAGTGGGAGATGGTGACGATGGATTTCATCACCAAGTTTCCAAAGACAAAGAAAGAAAATGATACTATAAGGGTGATAGTAGATAGACTGACTAAGTCAGCACATTTCCTACCCATTAAGGAGACTTATAGCTCCGACATGTTAGCCCAATTGTACGTAGATAAGATTGTATCTCTGCATGGCGTACCCGTGTCAATTATCTCTAACAGAGATACCAGATATACATCTCATTTTTGGAAAAGTTTCCAACAGTCTTTGGGCACGCGCTTAAATTTTAGTACAGCTTACCATCCTTAGACGGACAGACAGAGCGAGCGTACAATCCAAACTTTGGAAGACATGCTACGTGCATGTGTAATTGATTTAGGTGGTAGTTGGGATAACCACTTGCCATTGATTGAATTCTCCTACAACAATAGCTACCATACAAGCATTCAGGCTATGCCTTTTGAGGCATTATATGGTAGGTGATGTGTGTAAAATGCAACATATAAATTACATCAAATGAGGCATAAAACTAACCCTTTTTAAGTACTAATGTTGGAAAAAGAGTGTTTTTGTCTTCCTTTTGTATTTTCAGGATTAAATGAGCTCAAATTCACAAAAGAAGCAAAAAGACAGCTAAATCTAACATAAATACAAGAAAAGGAACATAAGTGGATTGCCCGACCCCTCAACAGCATCCTCCCAAGCAAAATAGAGAAGGCAGAAGACTGAACACGCCCCGTGCTCAGCCAGCACGGGGCCGTGCCCAAGAAGCAGCAGAAAAGACAAACCTATAGAAGCTTCTATTGCCCACCACGGGGTCGTGCCCAGCGAACACGGGGGCGTGGCGAAAGTACAGCAGGCGCATTAATTGTAATTGCGAATTACAATTAATGAAGAGAGAGAGTGTCAGACAGGCACGGGGCCGTGTCCAGCAGACACGGGGCCGTGCCCAGCCTTCTGTTCAGCCTATAAATAGGAGTGCTTGGTTTCATAGCAACTCATCCCGTGGCACACCACCTCTCTCACACTTCATCCACCACCCACCACCGTCACAACACCATCATCCACCACCATCATCCATTGTCCATCATAGAGTGTGTGAGTCGTCTTGGGATCCAAGATTGATCGTAAGAGTTCTTGACAATCAAGGCCATGTTTGCCTAAGTCTCTTACATCACTTGGTGAAGACAAGTGTTTAGTATAATACTTTTTATTTTCAATCTTTTGCACTTTTTATTTGGTTTTGTATTAATGACTTTAATAACTAGTTGCTTATGTTGAAGGTGATCTTTCCTTATCGTTTGTCCGTGGTGTCTTGGCATTATTTTACTGTCTATATAAAATAAAAGATTTTCACCATTCATATCTCCACGGTCTATATGGAGGTATGTTGGCTACCTGGTCGGGGGTTAAGGGAACAGTTTGGTAAGGGTCTTGCCCTTGTTCAGTGTTTAGAGGTCCTGCAAGGGACCTGGGTCAAATTTAGTAGGATCTCCTTCAATGCCCATAGGTATTGGATGGCGGGGATCCAAACTCTTTGACCCCCTCATAAGTTAACTACTATTAATACTATAACTCGGCTATTTAGGACTGTATCCCTGCTGACTCAGACTACTTAGTCAAGGGTAACGTCACCTCCAAAAGAGGGGCCTACCATAATTTGCATTAATAACTTAATTCATTATCTTTCAATAATCCGACCCTTTAGGATTGTATCCTTGCTAACTCAAACTACTGGGTTGAGGGTAACGTCGCCTTCAAAAGAGGGGCCTACTACAATAACTAAGATAATCTCTTAAACAAGTGCAAAAGTGCGAAAATAATCAAAGGTTATACTAATACACGAGTCGGATCCAAGTGATTCATCTTGTCTATCTGTTTTTATTTTTATTTTATTTTTCAACATTTAGTTAGTTTTCATTTGCTTAGTTTAAAAATTTTTTCTAACTTTTTGATTTGATTAGACGTTGAGGATAAACCAGTACTAAAAGCTCTTGTGTCCTTGGACGACCTCGGTATCTTACCAACACTATACTACGTCCACGATGGGTGCACTTGCCCATATGTGTGTTTAGTGTTAGTGAATATCGTGTTTTATAAATTTAAAACTTGGCTAAAAGTGTAAAAAATGGCTTAAATATACATCTAAAATATATACACACTAGCACACATCAAGTTTTTGGCGCCGCTGCCGGGGACACAAGGATTTTAAGAAAGTTAGGAATCAACGGCCTAATCATATTTTTATTTTTCTTTTTATTTTTTTTGGATTTTCTTAGTTTTTCAGCTTCTGCAGAGCTCAGCACGGGTCGTGCCCGCTGAAGACGCCCCAGTGCTCAATAATTGGAACTGGCAATCCTGTTTTAAGTCAGACAGTAAGCTGAACACGGGGCCGTGCTCACTCGACACGCCCCCGTGCCCAAGATTCACTTACTGAAAACAGAACCGTTAGATCCCGGCAGTTGGTAATTTCTGGCATAAACATGAGTGATAGTAATTCTTTTTACTTTCGGCACTCTTATGGTACGTGGTGTCAATTATGTGGAGGCGAACATAAAGAAGTAAAATGTTACTTTCTAAATTATAGGACCCACTACATAGACCCACCGATTCCTTATAACCTTAAGAGGGGCGAAAGTAAAAATAATCACTATCTCTCCCTCGAATGCGCCCAGCCAGATATTCTAGGAGAAATGCTCATTGACGAGTTATTTCAACTAGAAGAGCTAATTTTAGATTGGTCAAAAGAGCTTAGGAAGGATTTTATTGATCCACCCCAAGACGATGACCATGAAGAAATGTTGGGATCGCATTCCGACAACCTCGTTGATCCCAAAAATACCTTCATACCTAGCGAAGACTTGGATGATAGTCGTCCCTGTGCCGATTGTGCCGTGAAGGACTCTCCATCGACTTTGTTCGGTGCATACATAGACCTGAGCGATTCGGCATACACCTTCTTTAACGAGAGCCCGGGAAAGGGTTGGACTTGTCCACCTAGAATGAAAATAGGAATTACCCTCACCGACAACCTCTTGCGTTCTCGCCTTAGTCTAGGACAATTAAGGTATCTTAGGCACTTTGGGGTTGTTCCAGCCAGTCAGGAGCCACCCGATACTATTAAGTTCCTTAAAAAAATTAGACAAACTTCATAAAACAGTCTCTCGACACGGGGCCTGTCCAGCCAACACGCCCCCGTGCCCACCAAAAGATTCCCTTCTGATCCTTACGTCAGAATACGGACAAACTGTGTCAGAATTCCATCTGCACACGGGGCCGTGCCCACTGAACACGGGGCCGTGTCCATGATGCTGTCGTTTTCTATAAATGCAGCCAATAATTCTGCACATTTGGACCAACTTGGGACAGAGATTTGAAGGAATCTTCTCTCAACTATCCTAGGTAAGTTCTAAAAGAAGGTTCCAACAACCCATCTTGTCCTTTCCTCTCTTAACCATTTCCTTCTTCTTCATCTTTCTCCAAGAACCTCCATTAAAGTTTGAATTTTTCAAGCTTTGTGGTAGGGATTGATGAGTTTTGATCAGGGAATCTTAGTAAAAATATGTTATATAACATTGTTTTAAGTTACTAATGTTTAAAAAGACCCCACAAGTTCAGAAAATAACTTAAAACTTCAAGTTTCCCTGCTCCAAAACTCTGCAGAAAGATGAACACGGGGCCGTGCTCATTGAGCACGGGGCCGTGTCCGGTCTACTGTTTCAGCAAATAAACTATCTTTAGTTTGTTTTTTTCATAGAATGTCAAGTGAAAACAGCGAAACATCTTCCGTGCATTCATCAGACAACCGAAGAGGAAGGAGGCCCTCCATTGAAGCTACACTTGTGCATTATGTAATAGCATTAAGGGAGGCTCTCGACGAAATGACGTCAGTAGAGGAGGTCTTAATCGACCGTATTAACGATCTTACGGTGGGACTCGAGAGTAGCTTCCAAGAGATTAACCTCTTGCACCAGAGGTTAAATATTCTTGTAGCACCCCCGATGGAACCGGTCCTCCCTCAACAGGATTGGAACCTGGCGCTCGGAGTTAACAACCCTACCGGGTGGGACGACTTTCCGGCGGAACCTCCCATGGAGCACCAACAAGAGATCCCGGTGGAAATCGAAACTCCTCAAACTAATGCTAATGGGCCTTCTTTTCTCCTTCCAAGGGAGGTAGAGGAGTGGCTCGCCGACATATGAGGAAAGCCACACCCGGAAGAAGGAGTTCTATAAAGGCCATATCTAACCAAGACTACTAGCTTCTTGGAAATTTTGCTAATTAAAATAAAGTATAGGCTAGAACTCCACGGTTTAATGCTTCTTTATTTTCTTATCTAGTTTAATATAAATTTAGGACTATGTAAGATCTCTCTATGATTTCAATGGAATGATGGTTTGAATGATTCATAATAAATAAAACACACTCATGGTGGTAAAGGATGATAAGGGAAATGAGAAACATGGCCCCATGCACAAGAACAAGGCCACACGTCGACAATTTCTCCGTTACAGTAGGTTCAACACGGGCCGTGCCCAGCCAACACGGCCCCGTGCTGAACCCCCTGCAGAAAAATGCCCAGTTCAGGTAACTGAACACGGGCCGTGTTCACCAGACACGCCCCCGTGTCCAGGCTTCTGTTTCTTTTTCTTAATTATCGTTACTGGCACCTGAACACGGGGCCGTGTCCGGTCCCCACGGGGCCGTGTCCAGGCTGCCAGTAACATAAACTTTTGCTTTTAAACACCACGTTACACATTCAATCAACCTAAAAATTTATTTTTGGGACATATTGAGGACAATGTGTAATTTAAGTGTGGGGGGGGGGGGATGCTAAAACCTTGAAATATTGCAAGTCCTAATAATAAGCCTTACACAAAACTCTATTGGAACCGCTAATCACCCCAAATTTTTCAAAATTTTCATTTTTTTTACTTGTCTAAAGTTTAAGTTGGGAATTCTAAGATTAATAAGGTTATATTTTTGCAAGTTTACAACCGATAGCGTCGTGATAAAAAGAACTAACATAAGAAAATTATGAAACGGCATGACAAGCTTAGTTAAAATTCGATTATATATACTTGATCACATAGAAAAACCCATTCCCACAAAAAGTGAGTTTTGAGCCTTTATTGAGCATACAAATACACATCTTTAGATTAAATGCTCATTTTTCGTTTCTTGTGTGAATAGCCGCTTGGTTCTTACGACTCTAGAACTTGCCATGACGATTCATTCCTGGTCCTTACCAACTTAAACCCAAGTAAGTAAATGATGGAGGCATTAGGACTAACCCTTTTTCTTTCAAAACCATTATTTTTATTTTTCCTTTCACCTACCCAAAAACTCCCCCTAGCTAACCCCTTTGAGCCTAAACCTTTCATTTCTTTACCCTAAAACCCTTTTACCCACCAAAACCCTTTTTATTTTTACCCTTTATTTTAGTAACAAGCTCGGTTTTCGTGTGACTAAAAAAAATGATGAAGTTAGAAATAAACAAACAAAGCTCTTAAAACAAAAAGCTTGTTTGAAGAAATACTTCATTAAAAATAAAAGTCACTAAAACAAAATGTTTTACGAAAACCGACGCTTTTTACGCTTTTCGCCCTTTTCTACTAACCACTAACCCAACTACCCACCTTTAGCCCAAGCTTTTACCCAAAAAGTCCTCTTGATATTTACAAAGGTAACAAGTTAAAAAGGAGGAGGATTGATTGCTTGGCAATCCTATGGTAGGAATAAGTTCCACGCCGCTCTCGAGTGATTCACTAAAAATACACCTTCGGCCGAGTGTGAGTGATTTCTCCCGTGAGGTATGTGAACTTGTATATAAATGGAATTTTAAAAAGGCATGCTATGCCCAAAAAAGTAATTTATCCTATGAAACGTTCTAAATAAATCATAACGAATAGGATTGTAAATAAATAAAAATAAAACCAAAAAGATCTTGGATTCCCGACACTCTATGACAAGCCAAAACCTTCTCTTCTACCCATTCCATTTGGGAGTGTAAGCCACGTATTAAAGAGTTTTGCTTGAGGACAAGCAAAAATTCAAGTGTGGGGGTATTTGATGTGTGTAAAATGCAACATATAAATTACATCAAATGAGGCATAAAACTAACCCTTTTTAAGTACTAATGTTGGAAAAAGAGTGTTTTTGTCTTCCTTTTGTATTTTCAGGATTAAATGAGCTCAAATTCACAAAAGAAGCAAAAAGACAGCTAAATCTAACATAAATACAAGAAAAGGAACATAAGTGGATTGCCCGACCCCTCAACAACATCCTACCGAGCAAAATAGAGAAGGCAGAAGACTGAACACGCCCCGTGCTCAGCCAGCACGGGGCCGTGCCCAAGAAGCAGCAGAAAAGACAAACCTATAGAAGCTTCTATTGCCCACCACGGGGCCGTGCCCAGCGAACACGGGGGCGTGGCGAAAGTACAGCAGGCGCATTAATTGTAATTGCGAATTACAATTAATTAAGAGAGAGAGTGTCAGACAGACACGGGGCCGTGTCCAGCGGACACGGGGCCGTGCCCAGCCTTCTGTTCAGCCTATAAATAGGAGTGCTTGGTTTCATTGCAACTCATCCCTTGGCACACCATCTCTCTCACACTTCATCCACCACCCACCACCATTACAACACCATCATCCACCACAATCATCCATTGTCCATCATAGAGTGTGTGAGTCATCTCGGGATCCAAGATTGATCGTAAGAGTTCTTGACAATCAAGGCCATGTTTGCCTAAGTCTCTTACATCACTTGGTGAAGACAAGTGTTTAGTATAATACTTTTTATTTTCAATCTTTTGCACTTTTTATTTGGTTTTGTATTAATGACTTTAATAACTAGTTGCTTATGTTGAAGGTGATCTTTCCTTATCGTTTATCCGTGGTGTCTTGGCATTATTTTACTGTCTATATAAAATAAAAGATTTTCACCATTCATATCCCCACGGTCTATATGGAGGTATGTTGGCTACCTGATCGGGGGTTAAGGGGACGGTTTGGTAAGGGTCTTGCCCTTGTTCAGCGTTTAGAGGTCCTGCAAGGGACCTGGGTCAAATTTAGTAGGATCTCCTTCAATGCCCATAGGTATTGGATGGCGGGGATCCAGACTCTTTGACCCCCTCATAAGTTAACTACTATTAATACTATAACCCGGCTATTTAGGACTGTATTCCTGCTGATTCAGACTACTTAGTCGAGGGTAACCTCACCTCCAAAAGAGGGGCCTACCATAATTTGCATTAATAATTTAATTCATTATCTTTCAATAATCCGACCCTTTAGGATTGTATCCTTGCTGACTCAAACTACTGGGTTGAGGGTAACGTCGCCTTCAAAAGAGGGGCCTACTACAATAACTAAGATAATCTCTTAAACAAGTGCAAAAGTGGGAAAATAATCAAAGGTTATACTAATACACGAGTCGGATCCAAGTGATTCATCTTGTCTATCTGTTTTTATTTTTATTTTATTTTTCAGCATTTAGTTAGTTTTCATTTTCTTAGTTTAAAAATCTTTTCTAACTTTTTGATTTGATTAGACGTTGAGGATAAACCGGTACTAAAAGCTCTTGTGTCCTTGGACGACCTCGGTATCTTACCAACACTATACTACGTCCACGATGGGTGCACTTGCCCATATGTGTGTTTAGTGTTAGTGAATATCGTGTTTTATAAATTTAAAACTTGGCTAAAAGTGTAAAAAAGGGCTTAAATATACATCTAAAATATATACACACTAGCACACATCAGTAGGAAATGCAGAACACCTATTTGTTGGGCAGAAGTAAGGGAAGCTCAATTACCAGGACCTGACATAGTCTTTGAAACGATGGACAAGATTGTCCAGATTCGTGACCGCCTGAGAGCTGCCAGGGATAGGCAGAAAAGTTATGCTGATAAAAGGCGAAAACCTCTAAAGTTTGAGGTTGGTGATAAAGTCTTGCTTAAAGTATCACCCTGGAAGGGAGTGATGCGATTTGGTAAGAAAGGTAAGTTAAGCCCAAGGTATATAGGACCATTCGAGATCATCGAATGTGTAGGAACAGTGGCTTATAAGTTAAACTTACCTGAAAAGCTCAGTGGTATTCACAAAGAATTCCACATCTGCAATCTGAAGAAATGTCTAGCTGATGAATAGCTAGTCATACCACATACAGATGTGCACATAGATGAGAGCTTGAAATTTGTGGAGAAACCTTTGTCGACCGAGGATCGACAGGTTAAAAAGCTTCGGAGGAAGCATGTACCTATTGTCAAGGTTAAATGGGATGCCCGTAGAGGTCCCGAGTACACGTGGGAGGTAGAGTCCACAATGAAAGAAAAGTACCCTCATTTGTTTCAGTAAATCTCGAGGCCGAGATTTGTTTTAAGGGGGTGAGGATGTAACACCCCGAAAATTTATGTCCAATAATGTATCGACACGTGTCATGGACTTAAAACGTGTAAAGAATTGATTTAGAGGGACTAAAGTTGACAAACAGGGAATCTGTGTGTATAAAAGGGTTCAAAATGTCAACAACGAATAAATATATCTTTCAATAACCCTACATGATGTTTATACCCTTAAACGAATAAATCATGGATCATACGAAGCTAATTGTGAAAGAAAGTGAGGAATTACCAACCCTAAGATCTGCACTTGTGCGTTCCACCAAGTGAGCGCAATCCCTTCAAGTGTGCCAGTGGCGAACTTCACCCTGCGAGCCTCAGGGCATTCACACATTTCGAAAACCGACTCGAGCTTTTCAAACCAGTGGAGGAGTCCAACTGCCCCCTCCGTGCCACTGAACGAGCTAGGACGACAGTCCATGAAATTCTTGAATGTGCACCCAGGTTGTTGCTGAGCGGGTTGACCTATTGTGTATGAATAGGGCAAAGTTAAGTACGAGAATTAATGTAGGATCTAAAGATCCTAGTGTCTATACTGCAGGGTATACTACCTGCTTGGGCGGCTGCAACTGCCGCAGCAACGAGAGCCTCTAGCTGGGCTTGAGTCATGGTAATTCGTGCGGCCATTGATCTTCACATCAAAGGCAACATAAGTGAGAATGGTTCGCGAATAGTGCGATGACAGAAGAGTGTAAGCACATAAGTATTCTCATGCAATGTCAAGTTGTGAGCAAGATAATGTAAGCATACTACGAGCAAAGTTCTATGCAAATTCTAGCATGTAGGCAATAAACATAAACCTTATTACCTAGGAAGTTGAGTCTTGCACGTGGAGCGAAGCGTCGTTGTGGATCGTTGAGAGCACTGTTCCGGTTATAGTCTGGTTTTAATAAAAACGTTTTTCCATATTAAAACCAAGTTCTCTATAACCAATGGCTCTGAAACCAATCTGTCACACCCCCAAAATCCACACGCGGAGTATCACCGCTTGGGAGCGTGACTGACCAGGATCAAGCCACCAATCATATTGAACATGCATTTAATATTAGGTAAAATAACTAAAAACCATCCATTCAATACAAAAGGTGATCAAACAAATCATCGTTGCAAAATGTAGCGGAAGCATAGTAAATAAACCAGTAGTAGTTAACAGTTTTAAGTGTCATAATAGCTCAACAGAAAAGCCACGATCCTTGTCCACAACGACCCGCTTCTCCAGTGCAAGCTCCAAGTACCTAACGATCTGCAAGGCATGTAACAGAATGATCAACAAACTAGTTGAGCGAGTTCACAGAAAGTAAATGCGTAATAGTAAGTTCGTTGTAACAGGTGGCTCTACTGGGCCGATTGTATGTTCTATTGGTGGTGGTGTTCCACGTTACTGGTGGTGGTGTTCCACGTTACTGGTGGTGGTGTTCCACGTTACTGGTGGTGGTGTTCCACGTTACTGGTGGTGGTGTTCCACGTTACTGGTGGTGGTGTTCCACGTTATATAACCACTAGACTACTCGTAACTATAGGTATCCTTCACAACCGAGGATAGTAAAGTGGTAGTCTAGTCATAGTGTCAATAGAGTATCTAATCAACCTTTCAATCCCATTCCCAACACCCCGGGAATCCCATGCCGTGGTAAGAGTGTGAACTCACCTTGGTTTGCTCGGTATGCTAGGTTATGCACTCACAAGAATTTAATCACGTCCTATTGTATGCACGTAACAAATCAGTTCATGTTCGCAATGATACGCATGCAATTTAATGTTCACATAGCAGTCAGTTTGCATGTCGGCACAACACGTACTAATGCACGTATACAAATGTTAACGTTCATCAAGCATGGCATGCCAAATAACTCAAGCATATAATTCCATCTTTCAAAGTAGGTTCATAAATCCCTAGTATCTTTCGAATCCAACTGTTATCTTTCGACAACAGTTATCACAATTATCCTTCGGACCGAATGTTCTGTTTCGGACCAATGTCATCTTTCGGTCAAAGCTATCTTTCGGTCCAAACTATCTTTCGGTCAAAGTTATGGTTCGGTCTAAACTATCTTTCGGTCAAAGTTACTATGGTTCGATCAAAGCTATCCTTCGGTCAACACTACTATGGTTCGAAGGACTATGTTTCGAAGGACATGTATCCTTCGACAAATAACAGTTACGTTAACACAACGTTTCCAAGTTTAACCGATTATCAATTAACACAAATTTCACAAATCAGCTAACATCAACAAGATCAAACAAGCATGATTCCCATGTTTATCAAGAACCCTAATCTGAATAACAAGATCATTCAAACTATCCAATTTACACATAGGTGCCGATTACATAACCATGTCCGATTACAATATTCGACCGATTATAAACCTGATTAACATAAACATCTTAACAACCATGACAATTCAATTCGTATATTATCCGATCATCATGCAAATAATGTCCGGTTCTAACAACATATTGCAATACTAACACACATATCCGGTTATCATAGCCGATCCACAAAACATTATCATTGAACATCATCAAAACAGATCCGATTAACATACTAACAATATGTTGTAAGACAATTTATTACTCATGAAATCAAAGCATCATAAACAACATCACATACTAACCGGAAATCTGGATTACGGAAATGAAATCCTTCGAACAGAGAGTAGGTCTGCTATATGCCGTCACACACACACAAGGGAACTAGGGTTTTTGAAAACTAACCGTCGACTTTCATGCATTCACGTTTATAAACATATCACAGAAATGGGCCAAGCCCATTAGAAAGGCTGGGCCGAAAGATGTCGAAGGATAGAATCCTTGGTCGAAGGATATGTTTCGAGATCCTTCGAACCGGAAGTTGATCCTTCGAATCGAAGGATATGTTTCGAGATCCTTCGAACTGTAGGTCATGTTTCGAGGTCTAGATTAAGTGTTTTAATAATAAATCTAATATTATTTTCTACCACAGCAAATAATCACATATAGGCAAAATGACAATACGTTTCATTAAAACACAACGCGTACAATTTCAAGTCCACAATCCAAACAACTAAACAGTCAAATTCAACGCGTATTTAATGCGAAAGTGAAAGTCAGAAACTCGAGTTGTCACATTATCCCCAACTTAAAAGAAATTTCGTCCCGAAATTTGGTACGCACTCACTGAGGAAGCTAGGTAGGTTACATCGTTCACTGGTTTTCCTGGGGTGTCACATCATCCCCCCGTTGATTTGGAATTTCGTCCCGAAATTCAGTAGTAGTAGCTTCAGCCTCAGAAGTGGATGCATTGGTTTCGAATAACTGGGGATACTTTTCTTTCATCTGATCTTCGCGTTCCCAGGTATACTCTGGGCCACGCTGGGAGTTCCAACGAACTCGAACAAGAGGGATTCTCTTGTGTTTGAGGACCTTAACATCCCGGTCCGTGATTTCAACAGGTTCCTCGACGAACTGCAACCGATCGTCGATAGTGAGTTCCTTAAAAGGAACTATAAGGGTCTCATCTGATAGGCATTTCTTCAGATTCGACACGTGAAATACATTGTGAACTGCACCGAGTTCAGCTGGTAATTTTAATCTGTAGGCTACTTTGCCAATCTTTTCTAAGATTTCGAATGGTCCGACGTACCGCGGATTCAGTTTGCCTCTTTTACCAAATCGAACCACACCCTTCCAGGGTGAAACTTTCAATAAAACCCGGTCCCCGACCTCAAATTCCAATGGCTTTCTACGCTTGTCCGCGTAGGCTTTTTGACGGTCGCGTGCTGCCGCCATGCGTTGTCGTATCTGTGCTATCTTTTCTGTGGCGTCCACTACAATCTCTGGACCCGTAATCTGACTATCCCCCACCTCTGCCCAACAGAGAGGTGACCGGCATTTACGTCCGTACAATGCCTCGAATGGAGCGGCTTGAATGCTGGTATGGTAACTGTTATTGTATGAAAACTCCACTAAAGGGAGGTGCTTTTCCCAGCCGTTGCCGAAATCGATAACACACGCTCGAAGCATGTCTTCTAGAGTTTGAATCGTGCGCTCAGACTGCCCATCCGTCTGAGGGTGATATGCTGTGCTCATGTCTAATCGTGAGCCGAAGGATTTGTGCATCGCTTGCCAAAGCTCTGACGTGAATCGTGCATCGCGATCCGAAATAATGGAAGTGGGCACTCCGTGCCTCGAAACAACTTCTTTCAAGTAGATGTCTGCTAAGGTAGAAAACTTATCCGTTTCTTTGATAGCCAAGAAGTGAGCAGACTTTGTGAGTCGATCAACGATTACCCAAATAGTGTCATTCCCACGCTGGGATCTTGGTAAGCCCGTAACGAAATCCATGGAAATTTCTTCCCATTTCCACTGCGGTATCTTGGGCTGCTGAAGTAGACCAGCTGGTTTCTGATATTCAACCTTGACTCTCGCACAGGTTAAGCATTTTCCAACATACGTAGCGATGTGAGCCTTCATACTAGGCCACCAATAAGTAGTGCTGATGTCGTGGTACATTTTATCCGACCCTGGATGTACCGAATAGCGAGACTTGTGAGCTTCATCCATTACAAGTTCGCGTAAACCGCCATAAAGTGGGACCCAAATACGCCCCGTTACATAGTAGGCGCCGTCTTCCTTTTGTTCCATGCGTTGCCTTGAGCCGCGTAAGGCTTCAGCTTTGACGTTTTCGGGTTTCAGTGCTTCTAACTGAGCAGCTCGTATCTGTGCAGGAAGACTGGACTGAATAGTAAGCTGTAGCGCTCGCACGCGCTTAGGTAGGGTGTCTTTCCGACTGAGGGCATCAGCCACAACATTGGCCTTGCCTGGATGATACTTGATGGCGCATTCATAGTCGTTTAGAAGTTCAACCCATCTCCGTTGACGCATGTTCAAATCCTTTTGCTTAAGAATATGCTCGAGACTCCTGTGATCGGTGTAAATCGTGCACCTGGTACCGTACAGGTAGTGTCGCCATATCTTAAGCGCGAAAACAACAGCTCCCAGCTCTAAATCGTGCGTCGTATAATTCCGTTCATGAACCTTGAGTTGCCGAGAGGCGTATGCAATAACTTTATCCCGCTGCATCAATACGCAACCAAGCCCCTGTATCGATGCGTCACAATAAACCACGAAGTCATCCGTGCCCTCTGGCAATGAGAGAATAGGTGCGCTGCAAAGCCTATCCTTTAAGTACTGAAAAGCGGTCTCTTGCGTATTACCCCATCTGTAAACGACACCTTTCTGTGTTAGCATAGTAAGTGGTTGCGCGATCTTGGAGAAGTCTTTAATAAATCGCCTGTAGTAACCCGCCAAACCCAAGAATTGGCGTATTTCTGTCGGTGTACGCGGTGCTGGCCAGTTTCTGATCGAATCAACCTTGGATGGATCGACATGAATCCCATCCCTGTTTACCACATGGCCTAAGAAGTGGACTTCACGAAGCCAGAAGTCGCATTTTGAAAACTTTGCGTACAGTTGCTCCTTTCGAAGAAGTTCCAAGATAAGGCGTAAGTGCTGCTCGTGCTCCTCCTGACTCTTGGAGTAAATCAAAATGTCGTCGATGAAAACAATGACGAACTTGTCGAGATAGGGTTTGCACACCCTGTTCATAAGATCCATAAAGACTGCAGGCGCGTTCGTAAGCCCGAATGGCATGACGAGAAACTCGTAATGACCGTAGCGAGTTCTGAAAGCGGTTTTGGAGACGTCCTCATCCCGGACTCTCAGCTGATGATACCCTGACCTTAAATCAATCTTGGAATAGTAACACGACCCTTGCAACTGGTCGAATAGGTCATCTATGCGCGGAAGAGGATAACGGTTCTTCACTGTGACCTTGTTCAGCTCGCGATAATCGATGCACATTCTGAAGGTGCCATCCTTCTTTTTCACAAATAACACTGGAGCTCCCCAAGGTGAAGAGCTTGGACGAATAAAGCCCTTTTCCAAGAGCTCTTGTAGCTGCTTCGACAGTTCTTCCAGTTCGGTTGGAGCTAAACGATACGGTGCGCGGGCTATTGGTGCTGCTCCAGGAGCTAACTCAATCTGAAACTCGACTTGACGATGAGGAGGTAAACCAGGTAAATCTTCAGGAAACACTTGAGGAAAATCACGCACAACTGGTATATCCTCCAGCTTCCTTTCCTTTGCTGATGCGTCAGTGACAAGTGCCAAAATGGCAGTATGTCCCTTTCGTAAACATTTCTGCGCCTTTAAGTAAGAGATGATGCCAACCACAGCACCACTCTTGTCACCTTGTACTTCGAGAGGTTCCTGACTGGAGCGAGGAATACGAATAACTTTTTCTTTGCATAGGATCTCCGCATGATGTTGGGATAACCAATCCATACCGATGACGACGTCGAAACTACCCAAAACTATGGGTATGAGATCAATCGAGAAAGTCTGACCCGCTAGAACAATACTACAACCCTTGACTACCTGAGCGGCTTCTACACTTTTACCATTGGCTAGTTCTACAACATGTTTGGTGTCTAGGGGTGTTGGTGTACGTTTTAATAATTTACTCATTTTCAATGACATATAGCTTGTATCAGCACCCGAATCAAATAAGACAGTAACATAAATATCGTCGAGAAGAAACTTACCCATAACCACATTGGGATCATTCACTGCATCTCCTCGACCCAACACAAAAGCACGACCACGAGCTTCATTGCCGTTGTTGTTGTTGTTTCCCCCGTTGTTGTTGTTATTGTTCCCGTTGCCCTGATTGTTGTTGTGATTGTTGTTGTTCTGGTTCCTGTTCAACTGAGGGCATTGCCTTTTGAAGTGACCCTCTGCACCACAATTATAGCACCCCTTGTTACCCTGCTGCTGATTCTGCTGTGCCTGGTGTTGCTGCTGATTCTGGTTTGCAGGACGAGCGCTTCTACAATCTTTAGCCTCGTGACCCATCTTGAGGCATCTTTGACAACGAACCTTATTACACTGACCACTGTGATGTTTGTTGCAGGTGTTACACTTTGGAAGGTTTCCTCGATACCCTCCCTGTCTGTGGCTGCCTAAGGAGTGCTGACTTGGACTCTGGTAACTGTCTGTCTTTCGCTGTTGAGCTTGCGACTGTGCTGAAGCTGACCCCTTGCTAGAATCCCCATCCCATTTTCTCTTACTTTCACTGGGAGTAGCAAGTGTAGTAGAAGCAGTTGCGGTAGCAGTAGCGGTAGCGCTGACACGCTTTGGCAGTTTATTCTGTTCCACTGCCTGATCGGTGATGCGATGAGCGAGACGCTGGATTTCCTGGATGTTGTTGAGGTTAGCCGAGGTAACGTGGCTCTGTATTTCGGGTGCCAAACCTTTGAGGTACAACTCAATACGCTTGCATGGAGGGTCCACCATAGTTGGACATAACACAGCCAACTCATTCGATCTCTTGGTGTAAGCTTCAATTTCCGAACCAACCATCTTCAAGTTATACAACTCGTCCTCCAACTTGTGGATGTCTTCTCTAGTGCAGTATTCCCTCTTGATCAGTTCTTTGAATTCATTCCAGGGTGTGGCGTTAGCAGCTGCCAACCCTAAGATCTGCACTTGTGCGTTCCACCAAGTGAGCGCAATCCCTTCAAGTGTGCCAGTGGCGAACTTCACCCTGCGAGCCTCAGGGCATTCACACATTTCGAAAACCGACTCGAGCTTTTCAAACCAGTGGAGGAGTCCAACTGCCCCCTCCGTGCCACTGAACGAGCTAGGACGACAGTCCATGAAATTCTTGAATGTGCACCCAGGTTGTTGCTGAGCGGGTTGACCTATTGTGTATGAATAGGGCAAAGTTAAGTACGAGAATTAATGTAGGATCTAAAGATCCTAGTGTCTATACTGCAGGGTATACTACCTGCTTGGGCGGCTGCAACTGCCGCAGCAACGAGAGCCTCTAGCTGGGCTTGAGTCATGGTAATTCGTGCGGCCATTGATCTTCACATCAAAGGCAACATAAGTGAGAATGGTTCGCGAATAGTGCGATGACAGAAGAGTGTAAGCACATAAGTATTCTCATGCAATGTCAAGTTGTGAGCAAGATAATGTAAGCATACTACGAGCAAAGTTCTATGCAAATTCTAGCATGTAGGCAATAAACATAAACCTTATTACCTAGGAAGTTGAGTCTTGCACGTGGAGCGAAGCGTCGTTGTGGATCGTTGAGAGCACTGTTCCGGTTATAGTCTGGTTTTAATAAAAACGTTTTTCCATATTAAAACCAAGTTCTCTATAACCAATGGCTCTGAAACCAATCTGTCACACCCCCAAAATCCACACGCGGAGTATCACCGCTTGGGAGCGTGACTGACCAGGATCAAGCCACCAATCATATTGAACATGCATTTAATATTAGGTAAAATAACTAAAAACCATCCATTCAATACAAAAGGTGATCAAACAAATCATCGTTGCAAAATGTAGCGGAAGCATAGTAAATAAACCAGTAGTAGTTAACAGTTTTAAGTGTCATAATAGCTCAACAGAAAAGCCACGATCCTTGTCCACAACGACCCGCTTCTCCAGTGCAAGCTCCAAGTACCTAACGATCTGCAAGGCATGTAACAGAATGATCAACAAACTAGTTGAGCGAGTTCACAGAAAGTAAATGCGTAATAGTAAGTTCGTTGTAACAGGTGGCTCTACTGGGCCGATTGTATGTTCTATTGGTGGTGGTGTTCCACGTTACTGGTGGTGGTGTTCCACGTTACTGGTGGTGGTGTTCCACGTTACTGGTGGTGGTGTTCCACGTTACTGGTGGTGGTGTTCCACGTTACTGGTGGTGGTGTTCCACGTTATATAACCACTAGACTACTCGTAACTATAGGTATCCTTCACAACCGAGGATAGTAAAGTGGTAGTCTAGTCATAGTGTCAATAGAGTATCTAATCAACCTTTCAATCCCATTCCCAACACCCCGGGAATCCCATGCCGTGGTAAGAGTGTGAACTCACCTTGGTTTGCTCGGTATGCTAGGTTATGCACTCACAAGAATTTAATCACGTCCTATTGTATGCACGTAACAAATCAGTTCATGTTCGCAATGATACGCATGCAATTTAATGTTCACATAGCAGTCAGTTTGCATGTCGGCACAACACGTACTAATGCACGTATACAAATGTTAACGTTCATCAAGCATGGCATGCCAAATAACTCAAGCATATAATTCCATCTTTCAAAGTAGGTTCATAAATCCCTAGTATCTTTCGAATCCAACTGTTATCTTTCGACAACAGTTATCACAATTATCCTTCGGACCGAATGTTCTGTTTCGGACCAATGTCATCTTTCGGTCAAAGCTATCTTTCGGTCCAAACTATCTTTCGGTCAAAGTTATGGTTCGGTCTAAACTATCTTTCGGTCAAAGTTACTATGGTTCGATCAAAGCTATCCTTCGGTCAACACTACTGTGGTTCGAAGGACTATGTTTCGAAGGACATGTATCCTTCGACAAATAACAGTTACGTTAACACAACGTTTCCAAGTTTAACCGATTATCAATTAACACAAATTTCACAAATCAGCTAACATCAACAAGATCAAACAAGCATGATTCCCATGTTTATCAAGAACCCTAATCTGAATAACAAGATCATTCAAACTATCCAATTTACACATAGGTGCCGATTACATAACCATGTCCGATTACAATATTCGACCGATTATAAACCTGATTAACATAAACATCTTAACAACCATGACAATTCAATTCGTATATTATCCGATCATCATGCAAATAATGTCCGGTTCTAACAACATATTGCAATACTAACACACATATCCGGTTATCATAGCCGATCCACAAAACATTATCATTGAACATCATCAAAACAGATCCGATTAACATACTAACAATATGTTGTAAGACAATTTATTACTCATGAAATCAAAGCATCATAAACAACATCACATACTAACCGGAAATCTGGATTACGGAAATGAAATCCTTCGAACAGAGAGTAGGTCTGCTATATGCCGTCACACACACACAAGGGAACTAGGGTTTTTGAAAACTAACCGTCGACTTTCATGCATTCACGTTTATAAACATATCACAGAAATGGGCCAAGCCCATTAGAAAGGCTGGGCCGAAAGATGTCGAAGGATAGAATCCTTGGTCGAAGGATATGTTTCGAGATCCTTCGAACCGGAAGTTGATCCTTCGAATCGAAGGATATGTTTCGAGATCCTTCGAACTGTAGGTCATGTTTCGAGGTCTAGATTAAGTGTTTTAATAATAAATCTAATATTATTTTCTACCACAGCAAATAATCACATATAGGCAAAATGACAATACGTTTCATTAAAACACAACGCGTACAATTTCAAGTCCACAATCCAAACAACTAAACAGTCAAATTCAACGCGTATTTAATGCGAAAGTGAAAGTCAGAAACTCGAGTTGTCACAAACAGGAAGCCTATTTTCAAATAAATGCATAATTAGCAATGTAGAAGCTATGCAACCTGTTTTATCATTAATATAACTTGGTAACTAATGTAAGAACATGTCTAAGCATGTTCAACCCGACAATTTTCAGTTTAGGCTCGGTTCGGGACCGAAAGTCGCATAGTTTGACTTTTACTTTGACTTTCAGTTCTGACCCGTTTGAGCATAGTTTAGAAATGCCTTAGAGCCTTAATAGGACCATGTTACCTATAAATATAACCCTCTGAGATTATACAACTTGGTTCATTAGTTATCTGATTCATATGCATATCTCTGTTAAATGCCTAAATGTTGACTATTATGCCCTTTTGAACTCAAAACGTGATTTTTGAAAAAGTAAAAGAAAGAAAACCTTCATTACTGATTTATGGACTTGTCCCTAAAATTTGACATCAGTTTGAGGTCTAGATTGGGAGTTATGCTCATTAGCGTAAATGAAAAGCTTTTTATGAATTAAACGGCATAATTAGCATATAGCCTATCTAAACCCAATTTTTAATACCAAACTTTTTACCCTTTGATGTAATATAATATTTTGGGATTTTTGAAGATTTTTATTTATTTTTAGGCTGAGCATAACATAGAGTTCTAAGCTTGATTCGGTTATTGCCGGTTTTGCCATTTTGGGCTATAAAATGAGTTTTACAAATCCTTTTGACCCCAAACCTTTTTCTACTGATCTAATATGATAAATAGAATATTTTGAGCCTTCTGGAATAATAAAAGTATCAGCTTTCCTTTAAAAACCCGGAAATGGCTCCAAATCGCCTTTTTAAGCGTTTTTAACGCATAGTATGTATTAAAACCATTTTATGAATATAAGACTTGATGCCTACTGATATTTCTAGTAAATATTTATATTTTAATAGTAAGCAAAAGTTTTAAACTCAGATTTCCAGATTTGACCTTTAAACCTTATGTGAAATTACCAAAATGCCCCTTCGGTGCATAGTATGGTTAGAAATGATAAATTTCACATATAGGTTATACCCTACTGATATAAGTTAGTAAATTAAGTATTTCTACTGATTAGATCAGACCTGTAACTTAGTTTGATATTTAAACTCTTTTATAACCTTAAAAATGACCAAAATGCCTTTACGAGGCATAGTTTGAGTTTAAATCCATTTTGGGCATAATAGAAGATATCTTACTGATGTCACAACATATTTAAGTCATATTAACTTAGCAAACTTGCATATGACTCATTTGGTTACCCGTTACGCACTTTTCGCGTTCGGATCGGCGTATGTAATTAATTTGCATATATTACCCGAAACGGGTCAAACCATATCGTTTTTGTCTCAAAATCCAGAATGTGTTTAAGTTACCCGTATTAAACAAGCATACAAGCTTGTCGGGCCAAAACCACATTCTAAGCCGGTCTTCGCTTTATCATGCGTTTGAACCGTATCTTCCTTTGAAAACTAACCGGTATACGTCTAAACTTAATTAAAGACCCGTTAGGATTCTAATAGGTTATTTAAAAACCTTCGTTCCAGATTAGCAGCCCAGTAAAAGATACGTACACTTGCTGTATTTGATTTATACTTTGCTCAGCTAAATACTTTATTTTCCCTATACGAGCTTGGGATACGGTACTATAAAAGCACCGCTTGGTCGGGTGTGTGTAGTCAGTTAAATCGAATTGAGATTAATGTATTTACATGACCCGTTTAATATGTATTATTTGGTGTATGGCTTTTGGGGGTTAAATGACCATGTCCCGGATATCCTTGGCATCATTCATGAAATGGCCACTGTTATGGGTGAAATTCTAAGCCCATATCCTGACTTTGTATCTTGATGTTTTATTAGTTGTATATGATCAGGATACCGGATCAGGATACAGGATCAGGATACCGGATCAGGATACCAGGCCAGGATATTGGTAACATCCTGGGGCAGTATCCTGACTATTACTAATGATTTGCTTGTAAACGTTGGTTACAAGGGACTAACGTTCATGAGGACCAAGTTATCCTGAAGATCCGCTCAAATTAGTCAGGATAAGGACGTTGATGGCGGAAGAATAGCTCTTATAATGGTCGTCATTGAAGAAAGGCATGTTTCATGGGAGCTGGTCAAAGATATTAATGTTCCAACGGTCATGGAGGCTTAATCCCGGAATTATGGTTAATATGCGCGTCGAAAACGAGTAGAAGCAGCCCCCAACGTTCAGAATGGAATATTCCAAAGTATCCCGGAATAATAGGATAGTTTGTTAGTTTCTTTTACTATAAAAGGGATTAATCGGATCATAGGTAGACACAACTTTTTCCACACACTTTCACTCGCACACTTTACTCTCTAGCTTCTAGCAATCACTAAACACAAACACTTGCAATCAAATTTCATTGTAACACCTAGTTGATCCGCATCATATCCTGCACTGTATCCTGAAGTTGAAAGCAATAAGAAGAACAAGGCAGCTGCGATTATCAGCTCCCGAGGTTTTATGCCGGAGATCTAGATTGATCAAGGGCTTTCCTCGTACATCTCGTGTCAACCCCTTTACTTTTCGCTCATTGTTTGATCGTAGATACAGCTCAATATCCTGAGCCGTATCCTGAATACTGTTTTTCTAAACAACTTAACCAACATATTTTCAACACACTTTTTAGCACACTACCTCACTTAACTACTTTGATCACTTAATTGCTTCGGTAATTTTTGACCAAAACAATTTGGCGCCCACCGTGGGGCAAGTGGTGCTATTTTTTCTAAAAACTTTTGCAAGATCACTACTTGGTTTTGTATTTTCCAAACTTTTTCCTACGTTGTTTGCAATGGCCTCGAGATCAAGCATGAGCTCTTCTACTGTGTCTGCTACAAGTTCTGCAACAGTTGGTTCAATGCCTCCTCCACCTTCATAAGTTCAGACTTTTCAGAGGAGAAATGAAAGCCACACACCGAGAGAAATTCCTGCTGCTCAGAATGTTTCTAGATCCGGAAATTCAGGGAGAAACCATATCCTTGCTTCTAATAACGAAATTTTGTCTTTGTTTGGTAGTATACAGGAACAAATGAAGAGGCAACAAGAAACTAACCAGACGATCATGAAGGATATACAACTCTTGAAGTCAAACTCCAGGAAACCTGTGGAGGATACAACTACTTCTCTATAGCCCAGGATGCTGATCTTTAGTTCATCAACATTTACCAAGGATAATCAAGGCAACATGATACTGAGTCAGTCCCGGAGCAACATGCTGGAGATACCATCATCCGCCAGGATATCGACCGTGAGGGATCCAGGATATGGCCCAGGATATGGTCCAGGATATGGCAAAAGCCAACAGGCTGGGAACTTCAAAAATTGAAGGATATGATATCAAGTGTTCCTGGAGTAGTGCAGCCTATACCGAAAGTATCCCAGGATAGTCACAGGATATCCCGATTTGCTCATCCAATTTGTGATGCTGAAATTCCAAAAAGATTCCAGACTCCCAGCATAAAGTTGTATGATGGACGACAGATCCTGAGGAGCATATTGCCCAGTATAGGGAAATGATGGAACCAAATCCAATCCTAACAGAGCTTAAGGAAGCATGCTTATGCAAAGGCTTTGGTTCAACTTTAACAGGATCGGCTTTAAAATGGCTTTTAAATGTTCCACCTTATTCAATTACATCATTTTCTCATTTAGTTAATATGTTTATCAGTCAATTTTCTTGTAGCATGAGCTTTGAGAAACTAACAAGTGATCTTTACAGGATAACACAAGGATCACAAAAATCCCTAAGGGATTATGTTAACAGATTTAGTAGAGAATCCCTGGATATCCCGAATCTTGATATTGCTACGGCAGTACAAGTGTTCAAAATGGGGTTACGGAAGGATCGTCAATTTTATCAGGATCTTGTAATGAATCCTTGTAGGAACTTGGACGAAGCTCGAAACAGGGCCTTGAGATACATCAGGCTGGAGGATGATAAGAAAATGCAAGAAAGGATGAACTCATCCAGTACCTACGAATCAACCAATAGGAAGTCAGAATCCTCATTTAAACCATATCGCTCTAAGCCATATGGTAGAAATGACAATAAGAGAGTGAATGCTGTTGAAGACGAGGATCCTGAAGAATATCCTGAATTATCTGAATATTGCTTTTCTGTTAACATTCCTGAATTGATGTATGCTATGCAGGGTTTAGGAGACAAAGCTAGGTGGCCTCGAAAGAATCAGCAAAAAGCTGATTGGAAGGATAAGTCCAAATGGTGTGCCTTCCACGAAGATTTCGGACATGTGACTGAGGATTGCATTGCTCTAACAAAAGAAATAAGCTATCTTCTAAGCAAGGGATATCTGAAGGATCTCTTAGGAAGAAAGAAGAATAAGGGTCAGGATACTGAGAAGGATCCAGAACGAGCGGCGTCACCTTCTGCGGATGCCAAGATAATCAACTTTATTTCAGGAGGATCCGACATTTGTGGGACTTCGTATTCTGCGGCCAAGAGACATGCAAAAGAGGCCAAAACCGAAAGAGGGGACAAACCAGCCAGGATGACCACCCTCACAACTGATAAAGTGATCACTTTTGACAGTGATGACAGGGATACTGTTCAGGATCCTCACCATGATGCACTTGTAATAACGTTATATGTGGCTAACCATTTTGTACGCAGGATATTGGCAGATAATGGCAACTCAGTCAACATAATTCAACTAGAGACTATGAAGAGGATGAATGTATCACCAATGGATATCACTTCGAAATCCACCGTGCTTGTTGGGTTCAGTGGAGAGGCCAGGAACACAGTGGAAGAGATAAAGCTACCAGTGTATGTTGAAGGGGTCAATTTGATACAACGTTTCTGTGTGATGGACTCCCTATCCTGCTATAACATCATACTAGGCAGGCCATGGATTCATGATATGAAGGTTGTGCCGTCAACTTATCATAATGCATCAAGATCCCTACCCCTTTGGGGGTTGTTAAGGTTGATAGTGATCAGCAAGAGGCAAAAGAATGTTACTCATCCTTAATGAAATCCTCAACCAAACCTAATGCAGCATTGCAATTAAAGATACGGGCCCAAGATATCATGGAGGCTTCGGAGCAAGATATGCAGAAAGTTATCTTGGATCAGGATAATCCTGATATCTCGGTGCTCGTGGGAACCAATATCCCTCAGGATATTGAAGAACAATTAACTAACTTTCTGAAGTGCAGGATGTCAACATTTGCATGGAAGCATGAGGATATGACAGGTATATCCAAAGATATTATCACTCACAAGCTTGGAATTGACAGGTCGTTCAAGCCCGTTCAGCAAAAGAGAAGGAAGTTTGCTCCTGAACGGAATGCAATTATCCAAGAGGAGGTTGAAAGATTGCTGAAATCCAAGATGATCAGAGAAGTCAAGTTTCCAAGATGGCTAGCAAATGTAGTGATGGTACAAAAGAAAAATGGGAAATGGAGAGTTTGTGTAGATTACACAAACTTGAATAAGGCTTGCCCTGTTAGGGCAGGATTTTAATGACCTGTGATCCTTACATGATATCCTAACGAGTGATCCTTGTTTCTTTGGCAGATAGTGATCCTCAGAAGAGCTTCAGGATCAGGATCATCGATCATCCTAAGGGTCCTCATACCAACGATTGTTCTCTTTGAATTTAATGTTGTTTTGCAGGGATTACGAGTTGGACCTGGTCTTGGCAACGTTATTAAGGAATCTTTCACGTAAATCTCGCACATACATCTCCGGAAATAGACGTTGTGAAGAATATGGAAACTTAGCACAAATTACGGGCAATTAATTAGGCTAAATTTACTTCTATTTCTAAAGGGGTAACGAGCTAGTAGTTAGGTGACTTGCCTAAAATTTAACCACACACGCTTATATAAATGGCACTCTACAGCATTCGGAAGACACAACACATTTCTCACACGCTCTAGCATGCGATACTATAGTGATCCTTGTACCTAGCTCGTTACCATCCAAAGTTGTAAACATTGTTTGTTATATTGAAGTTTGGTGATCGGTAGTTTCCATCACCCGAGGTTTTTTATGCCGGAGATCATTCATTGATCAAGGGCTTTTTCCTCGTATAAATCCTTGTGTCACTTGTGCAATTTTCATTTAAGTGATCCTTATCTTTGTTCATCATACCAAGCATCATTCCCCGTTTACAAAGAGTTTGGTTGCATAATCCTTGTGTGATTTTTGACCAAAACAGTTTGGCGCCCACCGTGGGGCAATTGGTGCTTCATTCATAAGAAAGTTTTTCTGTTGGTAATCATTCCGGAGCGTTGCATGGCTTCATCGTTGAAGAATACCTCCACAGCGATGTCTGCAGTCAACTTATCTAAGGGGCACTCCACCTTTGCCGCCACCACCAGCTGGATCTCAGAAAAATGCTGAGAAGAGACCAACTCCTATTTTCTCTAAACCTTCATCTTCTTCTGCTCTAACTTCTTCTGCTCCCAGTACTAGTGATATATTTACTTTGATTTTGCAGATGAGGGATCGTATGCAGCAGCAGGATGAAACTAATGACAGGATCCTCAAGGAAATCGGAGATCTCAAAAGACAAAAGAAAACGGCAGAGGATCATTCCCCACTGATGCCAAAATCTTTGAATTTTGATACCCGATGATTACTTCTCAGCCATCAGAGATCCCAGACATTCAACATGTGGGTGGATCAAGAGGAGTACATTTCGGCTCATCAACAGTGACTCAGGAATCAGGATCATATTTCCAGCTGGCAGGACCCTATACTCAGCATATGGGATCCTTCATGAATACATGAGCTTACTCAGGAGCGCAGCAATTTCAAGGATCCTCCTTTATTCCAGGATCATCCCAGGTTCAAGGATCCTCCTTTGTTCCAGGATTATCCCAGGGTCAAGGATCCTTTCTCATCCCAGGATCATCCCAGTTTCAAGGATCCCTCCAGATACCAGGATTCTCGAAGAGTTTGCAGACAGGAAGTTCAGATGTCCATCAAGGAGATTTTATTCCGATGCAGACCATTGCTTCCACTGGTCCCTCCATTATCCCAGAATCTCAGCAATACGGATTCACATCCAATGTTCCTAACTTGAACCCGATGGGAGGTAACACTTTTAATAATTCTCTTACCACTAACCATGGATTCATGCAGGATACAGGTATCAACCATGCTATGGCCAGAGAACTGCAGAAACTGAAGGATATGATTTCAAGTGTTCCAGGGGTAGTCAAACCTATCCCGGAGATTGCAGATGGAAGCCATAAGGTATCTCGTTTTGCACCACCAATTTGTGATGCTGAGATACCCAAAAGATTCCATATCCCTACTATGAAGCTGTATGATGGTACAACGGATCCTGAGGAACACATAGCACAATACAGGGAGAGGATGGAGATCAATCCAATTCCGGAAAGGTTAAAGGAAGCATGCCTATGCAAGGGATTTGGATCCACTCTTACTGGATCAGCTCTTAAATGGCTGCTAAGTCTTCCCCCTTACTCTATTACTTCGTTTGCTAATTTAGTTAACTTATTCAATAATCAATTTTCTTGTAGCAGAAAATTTGAACGATTGACTAGTGATTTATATATGATAACTCAGGGTCATAATGAATCATTAAGGGATTATATAACCAAATTTAGTAAAGAATCCTTGGATATTCCCAACTTGGATGTGGCCACAGCTGTTGAGGCTTTCAAAATGGGATTGCTTAGGGATTCATTGTTCTATGATGATCTTGTTATGACACCATGCAGGAACCTAGACGAAGTAAGGACTCGGGCACTCAGATTCATCCGGCTAGAGGATGACAAGAGGATCCAGGAGAGACAAGTAGGATCCTCAAAACAAGAAAAGCAAGGATCCTCTTTCAAAAGCAACAAATTCAAATCCTACAATAGAACTGACAACCAGAACGTGCATGCTGTTGACCAAGAAGAGGATGATGAGGATTATCCTCCGATTTCTGAATACTGTTTTTCCGTTGATAACCATGAACTAATCCTTGCAATGCAGAATCTAGGAGAAAAAGCCAGATGGCCTAGAAAAAATGATAAACCAGCCGCAGCTAAAGACAAATCAAAATGGTGTGCATACCACGAGGATTTTGGGCATTTAACAGAAGAATGCATCGCATTAAGAAAGGAAATTGGATATCTGTTGAGCAAGGGGCATTTAAAAGAGTTGTTGGGAAGGAAAAAGCAAAGGACTCAGGATCCTGAAAGGATCCCTGAAAAAGCTCCAGCCCCTCCGGCAGATGCACAAGTGATAAACTTTATTTCCGGAGGATCAGACATTTGTGGTACATCCTTTTCAGCAGCTAAGAGGCATGCAAAGGAAGCTAAAATGGATAATGGAGAAAGACCTATTCGAACATCAAGTGTCTCGGAAGGAAAAATCATAACCTTTGATGAGGATGATAGAATTAACATCCAGGATCCTCATCATGATAGTTTAGTTATTACTCTCTTTATTTCTAACCATTTTGTCCGCAGGATCCTTATTGACGGAGGAAGTTCGGTAAACATTATCCAACTTGATGTTCTGAAGAAAATGGGTATTCCTGAATCAGACATCACACCAAGATCCTCCGTGCTTGTGGGATTTAGTGGCGAAACTAAGAAAACCCTAGGGGACATCAAACTCCCAATTTACGTGGAAGGATTACATAATTATCAGAAATTTTGTGTTATTGACTGTTAGGGCTGGATTTTTATGACCTATGATCCTTACATGTGATCCTAACAAGTGATCCTTGCTTCTTTGGCAGATAGTGATCCTCAGAGGAGCTCTAGGATCAGGATCACGGATCATCCTAAGGATCCTCATACTAACGACTGTTCTCTTTGGACTTAATGTTATCTTGCAGGAATTACGAGTTGGATCTGGTCTTAGCAACGTAAACAAGGAACCTGTCATGCTAATCTCGCACACGCATAATCAAAGATGGACGTTATGAAGAATATGGAAACTCAGCACAATTCAAGGGCGATTATTTAGGCTAAATTTACTTCTATTTCTAACGGGATAACGAGCTAGTAGTTAGGTGATTTGCCTAAAATAGAACCACACACACTTGTATAAATGGCACTCTTGAACATTCGGAAGGGACAACACATTTCTCACACGCTTTAGCATACGATACTATAGTGATCCTTGTACCTAGCTCATTACCATCCGAAGTTGTAAACATTGTTTGTTATATTGAAGTTTGGTGATCGGTAGTTTCCATCACCCGAGGTTTTTTATGCCGGAGATCATTCATTGATCAAGGGCTTTTTCCTCGTATAAATCCTTGTGTCACTTGTGCAATTTTCATTATAGTGATCCTTTACTTTGCTCATCATACCAAGCATCATTCCCCGTTTACAAAGAGTTTGGTTGCATTATCCTTGTGTGATTTTTGACCAAAACAGTTTGGCGCCCACCGTGGGGCAATTGGTGCTTCATTCATAAGAAAATTTTTCTGTTAGTGATCATTCCGGAAGCGTTGCATGGCTTCATCGTTGAAGAATACTTCCACAGCGATGTCTGCAGTCAATTCATCTAATGGCATTCCACCTTTGCCTCCACCACCAGCTGGATCTCAGAAAAATGCTGAGAAGAGACCAAATCCTATCTTCTCTAAACCTTCATCTTCTGCTCTAACTTCTTCTGCTCCCAGTACTAGTGATATATTTACTTTGATTTTGCAGATGAGGGATCGTATGCAGCAGCAGGATGAAACTAATGACAGGATCCTCAAGGAAATCGGAGATCTCAAAAGGCAAAAGAAAACGGCAGAGGATCATTCCCCACTAATGCCCAAATCTTTGAATTTTGATACTCCGATGATTACTTCTCAGCCATCAGAGGCCCCAGACATTCAACATATGGGTGGATTAAGAGGAGTGCATTTCGGCCCAGCAGCAGTGACTCAGGCATCAGGATCATATTTCCAACCGACAAGATCCTATACTCAGCATATGGGATCCTTCATGAACTCAGGATCCTCCTTCGTTCCAGGATCATCCCAGGTTCAAGGATCCTCCTTCGTTCCAGGATCATCCCAGGTTCAAGGATCCTCCTTCGTTCCAGGATCATCCCATGTTCAGGGATCCCTTCAGATACTAGGATCCTTGAAGAATTTGCAAACAGGAAGTCCAGATGTCCATCAAGGAGATTTTATTCCGATGCAGACCATTGCTTCCACTAGTCCCTCCATCATCCCAGAATCCCAGCAATATGGATTCACATCCAATGTTCCTAACTTGAACCCGATGGAAGGTAACACTTTTAATAATTCTCATACCACTAACCATGGATTCATGCAGGATACAGGTATCAACCATGCTATGGCCAGAGAACTGCAGAAACTGAAGGATATGATATCAAGTGTTCCAGGGGTAGTCAAACCTATCCCGGA